>NW_021201893.1:0-690 GCF_002162155.2 Triticum dicoccoides
CTAAAAGAAGACCGGTATTTCACCACCATGGTTATACCCGAAGCCAAATCCAAGACCGCGGGCGCAAACGTCACCGCGAAAAATGAGCCATGGGTACTGGCTTCCCAAGTGGACCAATGCTTCTTCATTACCGACCCGTCAAAGCCCAGTCGTGTTGTCGTGAGGAGAGGCAAAAGGAAGATCATCGGAATGGATGGAGTAGCCAATGAGCAAGACTTCGACAAGTATGGCGACCCGAGGATCGAACATGACGACGATGATGAAGTAGCAGCATACACCACAAGAAGAAGCAGGACCACCCTACCTAAAGGACGTCCGTTCCACAGAAGAACTCCATTTGCGAAAAAGAAGGGCAAGAAGATTGTGAACAGATAGCTAGCTAAGATCGATTGTATTTAAATCGTAGCCTTCATTTCTCGATTGTATTTCATGGGAACTTTTTGAACTATCATGAATATTTATAAATTTCATGGACACTCGATCTCGATCCCCCTCCATCTTGATCGCTATCCCACCTCGCCAGATCCGGTCCCCCTCGCCGCCGAGCACCCCCCGGTCCACCGGCCGCCGCCGCCGACCCCCCGCACCCTTGATTCCCCTACTCAACCGCCGCCGCCGCCGACCCCCCGCACCCCTCCCCTACTCAACCGCCGCCGCCGACCCCCCGCACCCCTCCCCTACTCAACCGCC
>NW_021201894.1:0-1126 GCF_002162155.2 Triticum dicoccoides
GAATGCTAAATATAAACTTGCTGGAGATAAGGGTAGAAAACATGTTGTGTTTGCACCTGGAGATCTTGTTTGGTTACATTTGCGTAAGGATAGATTTCCTGATTTGCGCAAATCAAAGTTAATGCCACGTGCTGATGGTCCCTTTAAGGTGTTAGAGAAAATAAATGATAATGCATATAAACTTGAGCTGCCTGCAGATTTTGGGGTTAGTCCCACTTTTAACATTGCAGATTTGAAGCCTTATTTGGGTGAGGAAGATGAACTTCCGTCGAGGACGACTTCATTTCAAGAAGGGGAGGATGATGAGGACATCAATACAATTGTTACACCCACAGCCCCTGCTGCTATACATACTGGACCAATTACTAGAGCTCGTGCACGCCAACTAAATTACCAGGTACTTTCGTTTCTTGGTAATGATTTTAATGTTCATGAGAATATGATGCTGCCTAAATTGGTGATAGAGGCAAAGGTGTCCCGTCTTTCGATGAGATGGTGGATTTCGCTTTGGTGGAAGTCGACTTTGACGATCCGACTACGAACGTGCGAGGACGTCGCGCCTTAGCAATCGCTAAACCAACTCCGAGAGGTTATTGACCACGCCGGAGCACGATCAACCTGACCACGAGGGTCTGTTTCCTGCGAGCAAACGAAGAACAAGCAAGAAACTGAGATTGCAATCTGGATATTGCGAATATAAGATGAAAGCTTTATTGATCAAGGTGGGGTTCTATGACGCCTTTGTCTGGTCGTTGAACACAAACGAAGTACGCGAAGTTGCAGCTATGGCGAACTTTTAATCTAAACAAAACCCAAGGAAAAGCTACTAGATGGATCTACTTATATAGGAGCAAGGGGTGGCGGCCAAGGAGGTGGGAGGACGTCCCAAGGCAGCCTAAAACTAAATCTAGGTCGTACAAGGCCAATGGGCCCAAGTGGAGGTGATGTAACACCTTTGGACTTGTAGTTTGACTCGGATTCTGCTGCAGCATCAGATTGTTTCGTCCACAACTCAACGCTCCGGACGAATTTTAAGGTGATTCCAATTGGGTTGGAAAGTGCACGAAATCTAGTTTCCAAAAAAAAAGAATCACCCAATTCGGAGTCCGTATGAAAAACTTGTGTG
>NW_021201895.1:0-1721 GCF_002162155.2 Triticum dicoccoides
AAAGTGTGCAAGCTCCAGCGATCCATTTATGGACTGGTGCAAGCCTCTCGGAGTTGGAATAAACGTTTTGATAGTGTGATCAAAGCATTTGGTTTTATACAGACTTTCGGAGAAGCCTGTATTTACAAGAAAGTGAGTGGGAGCTCTGTAGCATTTCTGATATTATATGTGGATGACATATTACTGATTGGAAATGATATAGAATTTCTGGATAGCATAAAGGGATACTTGAATAAAAGTTTTTCAATGAAAGACCTCGGTGAAGCTGCTTACATATTAGGCATTAAGATCTATAGAGATAGATCAAAACGCTTAATTGGACTTTCACAAAGCACATACCTTGACAAAATTTTGAAGAAGTTCAAAATGGATCAAGCGAAGAAAGGGTTCTTGCCTGTGTTACAAGGTGTGAAATTGAGTAAGACTCAATGCCCGACCACTGCAGAAGATAGAGAGAATATGAAAGATGTTCCCTGTGCATCAGCCATAGGATCTATCATGTATGCAATGCTGTGTACCAGACCTGATGTATGCCTTGCTATAAGTTTAGCAGGGAGGTACCAAAGTAATCCAGGAGTGGATCACTGGACAGCGGTCAAGAACATCCTGAAATACCTGAAAAGGACTAAGGATATGTTTCTCATATATGGAGGTGACAAAGAGCTCATCGTAAAAGTTTACGTTGATGCAAGCTTTGACACTGATCCGGACGATTCTAAATCGCAAACCGGATACGTGTTTACATTAAACGGTGGAGCTGTCAGTTGGTGCAGTTCTAAACAAAGCGTCGTAGTGGGATCTACATGTGAAGCGGAATACATAGCTGCTTCGGAAGAAGCAAATGAAGGAGTCTGGATGAAGGAGTTCATATCCGATCTAGGTGTCATACCTAGTGCATCGGGTCCAATGAAAATCTTTTGTGACAATACTGGTGCAATTTCCTTGGCAAAGGAATCCAGATTTCACAAAAGGACCAAACACATCAAGAGACGCTTCAACTCCATCCGGGATCTAGTCCAGGTGGGAGACATAGAGATTTGCAAGATACATACGGATCTGAATGTTGCAGACCCGTTGACTAAGCCTCTTCCACGAGCAAAACATGATCAGCACCAAGGCTACATGGGTGTTAGAATCATTACAGTGTAATCTAGATTATTGACTCTAGTGCAAGTGGGAGACTGAAGGAAATATGCCCTAGAGGCAATAATAAAGTTATTATTTATTTCCTTATAATCATGATAAATGTTTATTATTCATGCTAGAATTGTATTTACCGGAAACATAATACATGTGTGAATACATAGACAAACAAAGTGTCACTAGTATGCCTCTACTTGACTAGCTCGTTAATCAAAGATGGTTATGTTTCCTAACCATGAACAATGAGTTGTTATTTGATTAACGAGGTCACATCATTAGTAGAATGATCTGATTGACATGACCCATTCCATTAGCTTAGCACCCGATCGTTTAGTATGTTGCTATTGCTTTCTTCATGACTTATACATGTTCCTATGACTATGAGATTATGCAACTCCCGTTTACCGAGGAACACTTTGGGTACTACCAAACGTCACAACGTAACTGGGTGATTATAAAGGAGTACTACAGGTGTCTCCAATGGTCGATGTTGGGTTGGCGTATTTCGAGATTAGGATTTGTCACTCCGATTGTCGGAGAGGTATCTCTGGGCCCTCTCGGTAATACACATCACATAA
>NW_021201896.1:0-887 GCF_002162155.2 Triticum dicoccoides
GTCCTCCCACCTCCTTGGCCGCCACCCCTTGCTCCTATATAAGTAGATCCATCTAGTAGCTTTTCCTTGGGATTTGTTTAGTTAAAAGTTAGCCATTGCAACTTCGTGTACTTCGTTTGTGTCCAACGACCAGACCAAGCCCGCTTCCGGATCCCCACCATTATCAATACCTCATATATATTTGCAATATTCAGATTGCTTTATCATATTCTTGCTTGTGCTTCGATTGCTTGCAGGAATAGACCTTCGTGGTCAGGTTGACCGTGCTTCCGGCGTGGTCAATAACCTCAGGAGATTGGTTTAGCGATTGCTAAGGCGCAACGTCGTGCACGTTTGTAGTCGGATCGTGAAAGTCGTCTCCACCAAATCGATAGTTATCATCTCATCGAAAGATCGGGACCCTCGCCTCTATCAAGTGGTATCAGTTTTCAGGTTGCTCGGTGAGAATTTCCAGTTTTCCTAGATTAGATTTATTTTCTTACCTATTGTCCAAGAAAAATTCACAAAAAAGAGTTAGATCTATTCATCCTTTGTCCAAGCCAGTCTGAGCCTTTGCAATTTTCTTTTCATTGTTTGCATTATTGAATTATCGGTTGCATCGCCGTGTCGAGTTGCTGGTCTTAGTGTCTAGTTCCTTTAGAGTTTCGAGTTCGGTTCACATTAGTCACGCAGCCGCTGCATCATTATCCCATCCGCTATCCACCATCCCATCCACCAATTTCCACCATGTGCTACGCACTGTTTATTGTCATAATCATAGTTGAGGTCACTCACATCTTCGCCTGATCGAATCTGCATCTTATCTAGTTTGTCTTGGAAAGAGGGAGAAAAAGAAGATAAAGAAAAAAAAAGAGAGAAAAAAGGAAAGAAAAAAAAAAGAAAAAGAG
>NW_021201897.1:0-990 GCF_002162155.2 Triticum dicoccoides
GATGGAAATATCCTGACAGTGCAGAGATACTGACTCTGATTAAAATCTCGGAATTGCTCTTCGACCGTGTACTCAGGATACCAGCGGTATCCAGCCTCAGTCATTACCCTGACCAACTTAGCAGTATGGCCGGGTACATCTAGGCATCGAGTCAGGCGAACCACTTGATTGAGGTCGCGAGTGGCCATCTGAAAGCACAATCATAATGCAAGGGCATTAGAATTTCTAGCAAAATTTCGGCAGCATAACAGCTGTAAATGCTCAAGAAGGATTTTGAGACATTTGACAAAGGATTACATACACACTCATCATCATCATAACAAAGTTCTGAATCCATTCTAACAACATAATGTGGTAGTAGAACTGAACTAGGCTTGTATCCATCAAACTTATAAGGTACTACTGATTAGTAACACGTGATCCTGATAGAGAGAATAGGTCCTAATTCCTTAACCCCCGGTGGAAGAATGGACTGACTCAGATCAGAATGTCATAAGGTATAAGGAGTAAAAAGAGCCTTACGTTCCATCCCACAAACAATTCCCCTAAATATAACTAAAGAATTTCTAGACTCAACATCGACCAGTTTGGCTTGGAGAACCTACAGGCAGTCCGGCTCTGATGCCAACGCTGTCAGGACCCCGACTCGATGTCACATCGATCTAGCTGGTAACACCTCATATCACTTTGCGGCCTCACGCACGGTATCCCCACGGGTGTCGTCTTACCTTTTCCCGGGACCGTTTGCGCCTTTTGGCTCACGTATATGATAGTGTCGCTAGCATCCATATGATAAAGAGCCCGGGCTGACATGACTAGTCGTAAACCCAAAGTGGCACAGACTTACAGGGACAGGCATCCATGACCCAGCTTCGAACGTGTCGGTCATCAGCAAGTGGGTCCGGGCTGTAGCACTGGGCTAGCAGGACTCCGGTAAACCGGGCTGTAGCGGGCTAACAGGACTCCGGTACTCAAAGCGTGACATTTCCC
>NW_021201898.1:0-3369 GCF_002162155.2 Triticum dicoccoides
TGTATACGGGGTTGCTTGAATCCTCGACATCGTGGTTCATCCGATGAGATCATCGAGGAGCATGTGGGAGCCAACATGGGTATCCAGATCCCGCTGTTGGGTATCCATCTCGGTCATGTCTACATGTCTCCCAAACCCATAGGGTCTACACACTTAAGGTTCGGTGACGCTAGGATTGTATAAATATGAATATGCAGTAACCCGAAAGTTGTTCGGAGTCCCGGATGAGATCCTGGACGTCACGAGGAGTTCCGGAATGGTCCGGAGGTGAAGAATTATATATAGGAAGTGCAGTTTCGGCCATCGGGAGAGTTTCGGGGTCACCGGTATTGTACCGGGACCAGCGGAAGGGTCCCGGGGGTCCACCGGGTGGGGCCACCCATCCCGGAGGGCCCCATGGGCCAAAGTGGGGAGAGAAACCAGCCCATAGTGGGCTGGTGCGCCCCCCTAGGCCCACCCATGCGCCTAGGGTTGGAACCCTAGGGGTGGGGGCGCCCCACCTTGCCATGGGAGCTACTCCACCCTTGGCCGCCGCCCCCCCTAGGAGATCCCATCTCCTAGGGCCGGCGCCCCCCCAGGGGAGCCTATATAAAGGGGGGGAGGGAGGGGGCAGCCATACCTTGAGTCTTGGCGCCTCTTTCTCCCCTGCTACACCTCTCTCTCGCAGTATACGGCGAAGCCCTGTTGCTGTGACGCCCTGCATCCACCACCACACCGTCGTGCTGCTGGATCTTCATCAACCTCTCCTTCCCCCTTGCTGGATCAAGAAGGAGGAGACGTCACGCTGACCGTACGTGTGTTGAACGCGGAGGTGCTGTCTGTTTGGCGCTAGGATCTCCGGTGATTTGGATCACGTCGAGTACGACTTCCTCATCCCCGTTCTTTGAACGCTTCCGCGCGTGATCTACAAAGGTATGTAGATGCAATCCAATCACTCGTTGCTAGATGAACTCCTAGATGGATCTTGGTGAAACCGTAGGAAAATTTTGTTTTCTGCAACGTTCCCCAACATCTCCTCCCAGTAAAAACGCATCGCCGGAAATCCTGAAATAAATCCAGGAATAATGCGAGCACCAGGATTTGAACCCTGATGGGTTGGGGATACCACTGTCCACCTTACCAACTCAACCCCAGGTTGATTCGCCGTTAATATGGGCCTTATACATGGCCTTCGAAGTAAGGGCAAATTTACGATATGTACCGGGATGGTCATAGGGGGAAGTACCCTGCTCTCACCTGTTGCGTCACAGCACCGTCATCTTTCCTGTCGGTGGCGCCCTAACTTCATGGGTGCCCAATCGCATTCACCATGGTAACTAGAAGATACCCCGTATGCTACAACGAAAAATCATTAGAAAGTATTTGAATTCATATTGATAATGGTGTATGGTCTATGTTGAGAATTATCCAAGAGATAAGAATCCTCTATATCTAAATAACTAGCCCCCACTAACTATTTCTCACAACATGCAAGCATGCCAAATCATCCCACAAGATGCATGAGAAAAGCGAACCAACCTGTGGTTGGATGGTTAAAGGGATTGTGGTATTCCCAGCCCACCAGTGTTCAAATCCTGGTGCTCGTATTTTTTCCTGGATTTATTTCAGGATTTCCGGCGATGCGCATTCAGTGGGAGGAGACGTTCCCGTCGACGACAAGGTGTCCACGCTGACTTCGTAAATTTCAAGATGATATGCCGGCTCAGTCTTTCGTAGGTGCTCATAGGGGTAGGGTGTGCAGGTGTGCGTTCATAGGGCTGAGTGTATGCGCATGTATATGAGCGCTTGTGTCTGTACTGATGTTCAGAAAAAACATGCATGAGAAAAGGCTCATCCCTACTATCATATGTGTCGCAACATGCAAGCACGCCACTTCATCATTAAACATGCATGAAAAAAAAGACTCATCTCAACATGCAAACATAGTACATAAGAATTTTCATTCTTCTACTCCCTCCTTCCATCTATATAGGGCCTAATGCGTTTTTTAAGACCGCCTTTGACTATTGACAAGATTAATAGTACATGACATGCACAATGTGAAAATTATATCATTGAAAGCTCCTTTCACATACGAATTTAACGGTGTGCTTTGTGTAAGTTGCATGTCATATATTATTGCTCTAATATTTGATCAAAGTTAGCCTCAAAAAATGCATTAGGCCCTATATAGATGAAAGGAGGGAGTATGTTATTTATATTTAATAATTTTTTTACAACAATATAATAATTGAACATAATAACATATATGTATTTTCAGTTTTAGCTTTTTATATTATTACTTCAAATATTCTTGTTTCAAACGACGAATCGAATTAAAATATGTTGTAAAATATTTCCGCAACAATGTGCGGGGCATCATCTAGTTTTAAAGTTATTGGTGGATCATCCTTGTCAAAGAAAAGACATTATAAATGATTCTTGTGATACCTAATATGAAAGAGGTTTGAATGTTTTAATGATCCTATATTTGGTCCGATGATAGCAGAAGATACCAATATGACGTTAAACGAAAAGCTAGGTCAAGCGTGTGTTGAGTGTTGACTCAATCACCCAAATATAAGTGTGAAAGTGAACATGTCAATTTGCCCAAAGTTTAAATTCGTGGAACCTAATGACGACGCATAAGATGATGTATAAAAAGTTAAAAACTAGGCTGATCTGCCCTAGGTACTGCGTCAGCACGTGCTGCAATCTATCGGTTGGTGTTGGATTTGGAACTCCACAGCCTAATAGCGGACTTTGATTAGTTTGCAAACCACATGTCCAATGAATGGTAAGAGCAACTCCAATGGACCGACTCAAATGGACGGTGATTTCGTCCGTTTTTTCTCTGTTTGGGTCGGCCGCCCGTTCGGCGTCCGCCCTGCTTTTCATATGGGTCAGCAGCGCGCCCAACGCGCTGACCCATATGTGCAGGTGTGGCCGGCTAACCGTCCAATTGTGCATTGCATTCTGCATATTATGAAATGATAATTTAACAAACAAAATATTCCGCCCAAATAAATAGTATAGTTTACAGGCCAAATAAAAATAAAAATGTTTCACATAGTTTTACAAACGAATAAAAGAAGATACATCTATTGGTTGCCAACATGAGTCCATATATGCTCAACCAAATCACATATTGGGAATCGTCGGAGTCGCAAATGAAATTGTGGAAAAAGTACTCGTCGGCAGAGTCCATTTTCGTACCTTGGCAAATTATCGAACTGCTTGCGGGCGTCGAAGAAGGAGACGGCCGGCGAGGGGAGACGCGGCGCCCACAGACCAGCTAGCTGCCCTGCCGGCGTGCGACGAGTCTGACGGCGTCCGACGAGCATGCCGGTTGTATGTAGCGGGGGCGGTGAGGCGTCTTCTTGGTCGCGG
>NW_021201899.1:0-3598 GCF_002162155.2 Triticum dicoccoides
GAGTGATCATGCATGCTCTATTTTGGAACCTGCGGGGCTTCGGCCATGATGGCCACCACAGGCAACTCATTGAGTACATGTGCAATGAGTCTATAGATGTGGTAGTGATCCAGCAAACAATGTGCAGTGTGTTCTGTCTGGTAGAACTTGGGCGTCTTAGCAAACACCTGTTTGCGTGGCATTGGTTGCCATCTAGTGCAGTGCGGGTCACTCCGGTGGCATCCTTCTAGGTGTGAAGGACACCACCTTTGAGGTGGAATCCATCAATCATGGATCCCACTTCGTCAGCATGGAGGTGTGGGAGCGTGAGATGAACTACAAGTGGGAGATCATCGTGGTCTATGGCCCAACCGACCATAGCCGCTCGACCGCTTTCTTGCCGGAGCTCCACACCAAGATAGGCTCCGCTTCCCTCCCGGTGGTGGTGGTGGGGACTTCAACCTTGATACGTCTCCAACGTATCTATAATTTTTGATTGTTCCATGCTATTGTATTACCTGTTTTGGATGTTTATGGGCTTTACTTTACACTTTTATATCATTTTTGGGACTAACCTACTAACCGGAGGCCCAGCCCGAATTGCTGTTTTTTTGCCTATTTCAGTATATCGAAAGAAAGGAATATCAAACGGAGTCCAAACGGAATGAAACCTTTGGGAGCGATCTTTTTGGAACAAACGCAATTCAGGAGACTTGGAGTGGACGTCAAGAAGCAGCCGAGGCGGCCACGAGGGTGGCCGGCGCGCCCAGTAAGGTTGGGCGCGCCCCCCTGCCTCGTGGGCCCCTCGTGGCTCCCCTGACCGACTTCCTTCGCCTATATATATCTACATACCCCGAAAACATCCAGGAGCACCACGAGAAATTATTTCCACCGCCGCAACCTTTTGTATCCGCCAGATCCCATCTTGGAGCCTTCGCCGGTGCTCCGCCAGAGGGGGAATCGACCATGGAGGGCCTCTCCATCACCACCAAGGCCTCTCCGATGAGTTGTGAGTAGTTTACCATAGACCTTTGGGTCCATAGTTATTAGCTAGATGGATTCTTCTCTCTCTTTGAATCTCAATACAAAGTTCTCCTTCCTCTTCTTTGAGATCTATTCGATGTAACTCTTTTTGCAGTGTGTTTGTCAAGATCCGATGAATTGTGGGTTTATGATCAAGTTTATCTATGAGAAATATTTGAATCTCCTCTGAATTCTTTTATTTATGATTGGTTATCTTTTGCAAGTCTCTTCGAATTATCAGTTTGGTTTGGCCTACTAGATTGATCTTTCTTGCCATGGGAGAAGTGCTTAGCTTTGGGTTCAATCTTGTGGTGCTTGATCCCAGTTACAGTAGGGGAAACGACACATATTGTATTGTTGCCATCGAGGATAAAAAGATGGGGTTTATATCATATTGCATGAGTTTATCCCTCTGCATCATGTCATCTTGCTTAATGTGTTACTCTGTTCTTATGAACTTAATGTCGTGGTTCTAAGTCTGACAGTAGAATGGGGGATAGGTATGGAGAGGCAAGATCCTAGCTATGGAGCAGTTGTACACACAAGTGTTTTACGAGTTCAGGCCCTTCTAAGAGGAAGTAACAGCCCTACGTCTCGGAGCCCGGAGGCGGTCGACTGGATTGCGTGTGTGAAAGGTACAGGGGTGCGAACCCTTCTACCAGTGGAGGGGGTGGCTTATATAGAGGACGCTAGGACCCCAGCCAGCCCATGTAGCAGAGGGTTAAAGTACATTAAGGCCCAACGTTACTGGTAACGCCCTACATAAAGTGTCATCATGACCATTAAGACTACTTAATTACAGACCGTTTGGATACAGAGTAGATCTTGAACTCCTAGTGGTCAAGTGAGTCTTCATGGTCGAGTGTCTTCAGGTTCGCCGAGTGTCTTCTAGACGGTCGAGTGGAATCCCTCTCGGTCGACTAAAAGACGGCTTCTTCTAAGAGATGTCCTTGGGGAGGGTACCTTGGACAGGTCCATAACCCTACCCTAGGTACATGACTTCATCAGTAGCCCCCGAATGGATCGAGGTTTGAGTGAGGACGGAGTTGGCAGTCTTTCCGACCTTCTTTCTGGTACTGTAAAGGCATTTTTGCTCAGGATCAATAACTTTTAAGTGAAGGTGTCAACTTTCTTCAGTCGCCTTGATCCATTCTTTATATCTGTCGAGTGAACTGTATGAACTTGGAGATTTCCGAGCTACGGATCGCAGGAGATCTTCCGTCTGACAAGTTGCCCTGTTGGTTAGCGGATTTAGTGGGATCCAAATTTTGGGAAGCGCGTGAAGCAGAGAATGCCGCGGTACTTGGACGGGATAAGGCAGGGACGCCTCGATCTCCGCGCCGCCTTTTTCGCCATGTATCGCGTTCGCGACTATTTCGGGATTTGACAGGATTGCCTGGGCCTACCCGTCAGCCACTCGGAAGTGACCTCATATAAGGAACCAGGCGGAGGTTTTCCGAACAGTGCCTCCTCATTTTCTCCTCCCTCGTCTATAGATTCATCTGCTGTGCTCGCCAACTGCCCAGCGCCACTGCTCCGTTCGGGCTTCGTCAGCGGCAATGGTGAAGGAGAAGACGGCGGCTTTGGAGCGGGCGAAGAAGGCGACGGCGCAAGCGAAGGGGAGAGCGCCCAGTCGAGGTGGATCCTCGTCGCGGTCTCGCCTGTCGCAGGGTTGGATTCAAGGGGATTGGATCCACTCGACCATCACCCAGAAGGACCTCGATGACCTAGCCAATGAGGGGCTGATCGAGCACGGAGCAGCGGGGCTTCTGGGAGCGGAGTGTCAACCGCAACCTCAGGAGGGTGAGTGCTTCCTCTTGGCGACTCATGTAGATTGAGGGTTTTCTCTGCCGCCACATCTTTTCTTCCGAGGATTTCTGAATTTCTTCAGCGCTCAGCTCCACCACTTTACTCCAAATTCCATCGCCTATCTCTCTGCCTTTCTATCTTTGTGTGAGAATTTCCTGGGTTGCCGGCAGCATTGGGGCCTCTTCAAACATATATTCACTTGTCGTTCCCAGACGGTGAAAAAGGCCAGCCCCAATGACGAGAGAACCCAGGTGATCCAGATGTGTGGGGGTCTCGGGGTCCAGATGAGGAGTAAGAGTGCTTTCCCTGCTATGACCCTTCCTGAGTCGGTCAAAGGGTGGCAGTCGACCTGGTTCTACTGCCAAGACCGGTCGACGCCAGAGCAGTCAACCGGGCTCCATCCTTTCTCTATGAGTCGAGTGAGCAAGCCCTCCTCTCTGAAAGTAGTTCTGGAGGAGAAGGCTCAGGTGAAAATGTTGATGGAGCGAGTAGTTCAGTTGATTCGTGACGACGTGACCGGCTTGGACCTTCTGGAGGTTTTCCTTCGGCGGCGCATCCAACCACTCCAGTACTGGGGCCACCCGATGTGGCTGTATTCTGGTACTGAGGACACCAGTCGGGTCCACCCAGAGGAGGTCAACGATGCTACATTGGAGAGGTGGATGACTGCCATCACGGGGAACAAGGACAACCCTCGTGGAGCTAGGAGGATCGTTCCACTCGGCCAATCTTATGAGGTGGATAAGGTACGACTATTTTCCTCCGATTGCTCCTTCTATTCTGTTTC
>NW_021201900.1:0-1754 GCF_002162155.2 Triticum dicoccoides
ACAAGTTCTACAGTTGTAAGATGGAGGAGAACAGTTCTGTCAGCGAGCACATACTCAAAATGTCTGGGCTGCATAACCGCTTGTCTCAGCTGGGAGTTAATCTCCCGGATGATGCGGTCGTCGACAGAATCCTTCAGTCGCTCCCACCTAGCTACAAGAGCTTTGTGATGAACTTCAATATGCAGGGGATGGAAAAAGACCATTCCTGAGGTATATTCAATGCTGAAATCAGCGGAGGTGGAAATCAAAAAGGAACATCAAGTGTTGATGGTGAATAAAACCACTAAGTTCAAGAAAGGAAAGGGTAAAAAGAACTTCAAGAAGGACGGCAAGGGAGTTGCCGCGCTCGGTAAGCAAGCTGCCGGGAAGAAGTCAAAGAATGGACCCAAGCCTGAGACTGAGTGCTTTTATTGCAAGGGAAACGGTCACTTGAAGCGGAACTGCCCCAAGTACTTAGCGGAAAAGAAGGCCGGCAATACCAAAGGTATATGTGATATACATGTTATTGATGTGTACCTTACCAGCGCTCGTAGTAGCTCCTGGGTATTTGATACCGGTGCAGTTGCTCATATTTGTAACTCAAAGCAGGAACTGTAGAATAAACGAAGACTGGCGAAGGACGAGGTGACGATGCACGTCGAGAATGGTTCCAAGGTCGATGTGATCGCCGTCGGCACGCTACCTCTGCATTTACCTACGGGATTAGTTTTAAACCTCAATAATTGTTATTTAGTACCAGCTTTGAGCATGAACATTGTATCTAGATCTCGTTTAATGCGAGATGGCTACTCATTTAAATCTGAGAATAATGGTTGTTCAATTTATATGAGAGACATGTTTTATGGTCATGCCCCACTGGTTAATGGTTTATTCTTATTTAATCTCAAACGTGATGTTACACACATTCATAGTGTGAATGCCAAAAGATGTAAGGTTGATAATGATAGTCCCACATACTTGTGGCACTGCCGCCTTGGTCACATTGGTGTCAAACGCATGAAGAAACTCCATGTAGATGGACTTTTGGAGTCTCTTGATTATGAATCATTTGACACGTGCGAACCATGCCTCATGGGCAAAATGACCAAGACTCCGTTCTCCGAAACAATGGAGCGAGCAACCAACTTATTGGAAATCATACATACTGCTGTGTGCGGTCCAATGAGCGTTGAGGCTCGTGGTGGCTATCGTTATGTCCTCACCCTCACTGATGACTTAAGTAGATATGGGTATGTCTACTTAATGAAACACAAGTCTGAGACCTTTGAAAAGTTCAAGGAATTTTAGAGTGAGGTTGAGAATCAACGTGACAGGAAAATCAAGTTCTTACGATCAGATCGTGGGGGAGAATATTTGAGTCACGAATTTGGCACGCACTTAAGGAAATGTGGAATAGTTTCACAACTCACGCCGCCTGGAACACCACAGCGTAATGGTGTGTCCGAACGTCGTAATCGCACCCTATTGGATATGGTACGATCTATGATGTCTCTTATCGATCTACCGCTATCATTTTGGGGTTATGCTATAGAGACTGTCGCATTCACTTTAAATAGGGCTCTGTCGAAATCCGTTGAGACGACACCGTATGAATTGTGGTTTGGCAAGAAACCTAAGCTGTCGTTTCTGAAAGTTTGGGGATGCGATGCTTATGTCAAGAAACTTCAACCTGAAAAGCTTGAACCCAAATCGGAAAAATGCGTCTTCATAGGATACCCTAAAGAAACTATTGGGTATACCTTCTATCTTAGATC
>NW_021201901.1:0-1116 GCF_002162155.2 Triticum dicoccoides
ACACAGGGAAGCAACAACGCGAGCTATTGATCTATAATTTGCAAAATACTACCAGGACTAAGTTCATGATAAATTTAAGTTCAATTAATCATATTACTTAAGAACTCCCACTTAGACAGACATCCCTCTAATCCTCTAAGTGATCACGTGATCCAAATCAACTAAACCATGTCCGATCATCACGTGAGATGGAGTAGTTTCAATGGTGAACATCACTATGTTGATCATATCTACTATATGATTCACGCTCGACCTTTCGGTCTCCGTGTTCCGAGGCCATATCTGCATATGCTAGGCTCGTCAAGTTTAACCTGAGTATTCTGCGTGCGCAACTGTTTTGCACCCGTTGTATTTGAACGTAGAGCCTATCACACCCGATCATCACGTGGTGTCTCAGCACGAAGAACTTTCGCAACGGTGCATACTCAGGGAGAACACTTCTTGGTAATTTAGTGAGAGATCATCTTATAATGCTACTGTCAATCAAAGCAAGATAAGATGCATAAAAAGATAAACATCACATGCAATCAATATAAGTGATATGATATGGCCATCATCATCTTGTGCTTGTGATCTCCATCTCCGAAGCACCGTCATGATCACCATCGTCACCGGCGCGACACCTTGATCTCCATCGTAGCATCGTTGTTGTCTCGCCAATCTTATGCTTCCACGACTATCGCTACCGCTTAGTGATAAAGTAAAGCATTACATCGCGATTGCATTGCATACAATAAAGCGACAACCATATGGCTCCTGCCAGTTGCCGATAACTTGGTTACAAAACATGATCATCTCATACAATAAAATTCAGCATCATGCCTTGACCATATCACATCACAACATGCCCTGCAAAAACAAGTTAGACGTCCTCTACTTTGTTGTTGCATGTTTTACGTGGCTGCTACGGGCTTAAGTAAGAACCAATCTCACCTACGCATCAAAACCACAACGATAGTTTGTCAAATAGACTCCGTTTTAACCTTCGCAAGGACCGGGCGTAGCCACACTCGGTTCAACTAAAGTTGGAGAGGCAGTCGCCCGCAAGCCATCTCTGTGCAAAGCACGTCGAGGGAACCGGTCTCGCGTAAGCGTACGCGTAAGGTTGGTCCGGGT
>NW_021201902.1:0-491 GCF_002162155.2 Triticum dicoccoides
GAGCGGTCCTGGCGGCGGAGCCCTTCGGCCGGCGGCGTTCCGGCGCGGATCTGGACGGCGGCAGTGCGGTGGCGTTGCCCCTTGGCGGCGGTGATGGCCCATGGCTTGCGGCGGCCGGCGGCGCCCGGCTGGCCCAGATCTAGGCCCTACGGGTCCGATCTGGGTCGGGGCGGGCCTGACGGGTGGCCGCAGTGGGCTGTTCTCCGGTGGTTTCCGGCGAGCTCCTCGCGACAGGGACGGTGGCTGCTGTGCCGCGACTGCTGCAGCACGGCGGCGGAGCTTCACGGGCCCACGCTGGGCCTGGCCGGACAGGGGGTCTGGTGTGCCTCTGCTGCTATGCCCGGTCTGCTACCGCCTGAGCCGGTGGAGGTTGTTCCCTCCCTCGTGGCTGCGGTGCTGCCGGTCCTTGTCTTCGGGTGTCTCGTTTGGATCCGGCCTTTAGTGCCGGTTCGTAACGGCCTTTAGTGCCGGTTCTACAACCGGCATTAAAG
>NW_021201903.1:0-1870 GCF_002162155.2 Triticum dicoccoides
CGTTCAGAATTACTTGTCGCGAAAATGGATGTATCTAGACGTATTTTAGTTCTAGATATATCCATTTCCAAGACAAGTAATTCCGAACGGAGGGAGTATGCATTAAGACTGGTTAGATATGCATGTTTTTCTGCCTTCCCTAAGAATATTGTGTGTGTCTGAATCTGCATCTTCCATGTTCAGTGTTTCTGGACTACGAAAATATTGAGTAGGACCATGGCGCCGAACCTACACTCGGCACCACACATCACATGCAGCATTTCGAGATATGTGCAAGGCAGGTAAGGTAAACCATGACGAAAACGATCAATGATCATGGCGGGAAGGGTCTTGCGTTAATAATCCTACCAACTGCTAACATCATAGGAATAAAATAATGAACCGGCTCCCATGCATCCCGCTGTTCCCAATAATTTAGTGCACTGGTGTGCGGGTCTGTCCCCATGACACGCACGGTGTAGCTGGCATTGTAAGTACTATTCTCCATTCAACTAGCTCAGCTCACAATTTTTTATTCGACTTGTTCTGCAGATTTGAGTAGCCCTACGTCTCACATCCACTCAACTGCATTTCAACTATTTTTGTTTTTGTTGCCTGGCTTCTGAAGTTTGTATTCTCTTCAGCTAAGATATTTCAGAATTCTTCTTCTTCGTTCACAAAAATTAAAGATTCTTGTTCTTCAACGAGTTCACAATTTATACTATTATAGAGTTGTTTTGTGCTAGAAAATAAGAAAATAAAAACCACCATAAAGGTTTTCCAGTCTGCGTAAGCAAAAATGCTGTCGACCTATATAGTGATGTGTCATGTGGTGTCAGTCTACGTTTTCAATGTGCAATATTTAGTTGAAAAATAGTCATTCCCTAGTGCATGTAAAATTTGAATCCATAACCTGTCAAAAGAAAACACTTGCCCAGCGCTCGGGTCGCCCCCCGCTCGGGCGACTCGGGCTCCCCAACCCTAGCCGCCGCCGGGGCCTAGCCCATCCTCCTCCCCTCCTCCCACCGCCGCCGGAGGACGCCGCCGACTTGCGCTCGGAGGCCGACGGCGGTGGCGGGGGCTCTTCCTCCCTCCTGCGTCTCAGGGGTGGCGGGACCCCAACATGCGTGGTTGTGCGCCCGATCTAGAAGCGACGACGTTGGCTTCAATGGCGGCGGCGGTCGGCCCTGCCTCGGGCCACGGGCGGCTGGCCTGGATCGGGCGGCGGCGCGATGCGGTCTTCGGCGGCATGTCATCCGGCTTTAGATCGGCGGCGGCGTCGAGGGCCTAGTGGACTGCTTGGCAGCACCCATGGCAGATCTGTTCTGGCCGGTGTAGCCAGTGGTGGTGGTCATCTTCTTCGTCGGCGGTGGCCGGCCAGAAGCTTGGTGATCGGATCTCGAGATCCATCATCTAGTCCCGGCTGCGAGTTGGGGAGACATGGTTGCCGGTGAAAACCGAGCCGACGATAGATGATGGAGGCGTTCTACGTCGTTACCTTGATGAAGGCATCGTCGGGTAACTACTGTCGACCCACTCATGCTGCTCCGGGGGAAACCCTAGGATCTGGTGTTCCAGATCGGACGATGGCGGCACTGCAGTGTCGTTTCTCTCTTGGGAGCATCGTTTGTGGAGCAGCGCTGGAAGTCAGAGGTAGGAGGTGGAGCGGCTTCGTCTTGCACGGAGCTTCGGTGGAGATGTCAAGTCATGCCTGACCGACAAGTGCTACGCTTGGTCATGCCTGATCGGCAGGTGCTACGCACGACAGATCCTCCAAGGACTTCAAGCTGTGTCGGCTGGTGATGCTTGGCAGCATGGCGCTGAGGTGTATCAGTGGCGACCGCGATGTGTTCAGCTGTTTGCGCGCAGGGAGGAGGTGTCGTTGGGCGCC
>NW_021201904.1:0-1870 GCF_002162155.2 Triticum dicoccoides
CGTTCAGAATTACTTGTCGCGAAAATGGATGTATCTAGACGTATTTTAGTTCTAGATATATCCATTTCCAAGACAAGTAATTCCGAACGGAGGGAGTATGCATTAAGACTGGTTAGATATGCATGTTTTTCTGCCTTCCCTAAGAATATTGTGTGTGTCTGAATCTGCATCTTCCATGTTCAGTGTTTCTGGACTACGAAAATATTGAGTAGGACCATGGCGCCGAACCTACACTCGGCACCACACATCACATGCAGCATTTCGAGATATGTGCAAGGCAGGTAAGGTAAACCATGACGAAAACGATCAATGATCATGGCGGGAAGGGTCTTGCGTTAATAATCCTACCAACTGCTAACATCATAGGAATAAAATAATGAACCGGCTCCCATGCATCCCGCTGTTCCCAATAATTTAGTGCACTGGTGTGCGGGTCTGTCCCCATGACACGCACGGTGTAGCTGGCATTGTAAGTACTATTCTCCATTCAACTAGCTCAGCTCACAATTTTTTATTCGACTTGTTCTGCAGATTTGAGTAGCCCTACGTCTCACATCCACTCAACTGCATTTCAACTATTTTTGTTTTTGTTGCCTGGCTTCTGAAGTTTGTATTCTCTTCAGCTAAGATATTTCAGAATTCTTCTTCTTCGTTCACAAAAATTAAAGATTCTTGTTCTTCAACGAGTTCACAATTTATACTATTATAGAGTTGTTTTGTGCTAGAAAATAAGAAAATAAAAACCACCATAAAGGTTTTCCAGTCTGCGTAAGCAAAAATGCTGTCGACCTATATAGTGATGTGTCATGTGGTGTCAGTCTACGTTTTCAATGTGCAATATTTAGTTGAAAAATAGTCATTCCCTAGTGCATGTAAAATTTGAATCCATAACCTGTCAAAAGAAAACACTTGCCCAGCGCTCGGGTCGCCCCCCGCTCGGGCGACTCGGGCTCCCCAACCCTAGCCGCCGCCGGGGCCTAGCCCATCCTCCTCCCCTCCTCCCGCCGCCGCCGGAGGACGCCGCCGACTTGCGCTCGGAGGCCGACGGCGGTGGCGGGGGCTCTTCCTCCCTCCTGCGTCTCAGGGGAGGCGGGACCCCAACATGCGTGGTTGTGCGCCCGATCTAGAAGCGACGACGTTGGCTTCAATGGCGGCGGCGGTCGGCCCTGCCTCGGGCCACGGGCGGCTGGCCTGGATCGGGCGGCGGCGCGATGCGGTCTTCGGCGGCATGTCATCCGGCTTTAGATCGGCGGCGGCGTCGAGGGCCTAGTGGACTGCTTGGCAGCACCCATGGCAGATCTGTTCTGGCCGGTGTAGCCAGTGGTGGTGGTCATCTTCTTCGTCGGCGGTGGCCGGCCAGAAGCTTGGTGATCGGATCTCGAGATCCATCATCTAGTCCCGGCTGCGAGTTGGGGAGACATGGTTGCCGGTGAAAACCGAGCCGACGATAGATGATGGAGGCGTTCTACGTCGTTACCTTGATGAAGGCATCGTCGGGTAACTACTGTCGACCCACTCATGCTGCTCCGGGGGAAACCCTAGGATCTGGTGTTCCAGATCGGACGATGGCGGCACTGCAGTGTCGTTTCTCTCTTGGGAGCATCGTTTGTGGAGCAGCGCTGGAAGTCAGAGGTAGGAGGTGGAGCGGCTTCGTCTTGCACGGAGCTTCGGTGGAGATGTCAAGTCATGCCTGACCGACAAGTGCTACGCTTGGTCATGCCTGATCGGCAGGTGCTACGCACGACAGATCCTCCAAGGACTTCAAGCTGTGTCGGCTGGTGATGCTTGGCAGCATGGCGCTGAGGTGTATCAGTGGCGACCGCGATGTGTTCAGCTGTTTGCGCGCAGGGAGGAGGTGTCGTTGGGCGCC
>NW_021201905.1:0-982 GCF_002162155.2 Triticum dicoccoides
ATGATAATTAAGTTCAACTAATCAAATTATTAGTGAACTCCCACTTAGATTAGACATCCCTCTAGTCATCTAAGTATTACATGATCCGAGTTAAACTAGACCGTGTCCGATCATCACGTGAGACGGACTAGTCAACATCGGTGAACATCTTCATGTTGATCGTATCTTCTATACGACTCATGCTCGACCTTTCGGTCTTCTGTGTTCCGAGGCCATGTCTGTACATGCTAGGCTCGTCAAGTCAACCTAAGTGTTTGCATGTGTAAATCTGTCTTACACCCGTTGTATGTGAACGTCTGAATAAAACACCCGATCATCACGTGGTGTTTTGAAACAGCGAACTGTCGCAACGGTGCACAGTTAGGGGGAACACTTCTTGAATTTATTGTGAGGGATCATCTTATTTACTACCGTCGTTCTAAGTAAACAAGATGCAAAACATGATAAATATCACATGCAATCAAATAATAAACGTGACATGATATGGCCAATATCACATAGCTCCTTTGATCTCCATCTTGGGGCTCCATGATCATCTTATCACCGCTTGACACCATGATCTCCATCATCATGATCTCCATCATCGTGTCTCCATGAAGTTGCTCGCCAACTATTACTTCTACTACTATGGCTAACGCGTTTAGCAATAAAGTAAAGTAATTTACATGGCGTTTCTTGATGACACGCAGGTCATATAAAAGAATAAAGACAACTCCTATGGCTCCTGCCGGTTGTCATACTCATCGACATGCAAGTCGTGATTCCTATTACAATAGCATGAACATCTCATACATCACATATAGATCATTCATCATTCATCACAACTTTGGCCATATCATATCACAAACCACTTGCTGCAAAAACAAGTTAGACGTCCTCTAATTGTTGTTGCAAGTTTTACGTGGCTGAATTAGGGTTCTAGCAAGAACGTTTTCTTACCTACGTTAAAGCCACAACGTGATTTGTCAACTTCTATTTACCC
>NW_021201906.1:0-1593 GCF_002162155.2 Triticum dicoccoides
TTAACTCCGCACGGTGACAATAGCATAGGCGGGCGATAACATCATGGATAGCCGTGTTTTTTTTTTATTTTGCTCTTGTCATTTCCATGAGTTAATAACTCCTGCCTTAGGGTTCTCTTGACAAAACTTTGAGTTACTAACTCTCCATGCTCCGGTCTTTCTCCGATACACCTTGATCTCGGTATTGATAACTTCCATAGTCTGCCAGGTTCCATAAAGGTAGCCTTCCTGGGTCATACAAATTTGGGAATTCTTCAGAGCCTTCAAATTCTCCAAGTCTTCGGAGTCTTCAACAGTTGTAGTTTCCATTTACACGGTAAAATCCTCTTCATTCCAAATGGTCTTAGTTGTCCGATATCTTGTCTCCTTGGAGTGGTCTCATCAGTCAAATCTTCGAGTGGTCAAAAGGGAAAAGGGGTATGGTCTCACTTAAAAGGGGAATATTTGAATAAACTCAGAAGAGAAGAGAGGTAAAAAAAATCTTTTGAAAGGGAAAGTTGTAGAGAAAAATCTTTGCTATTGGCTTGCCAGTTTCTAGGGTCACGTCCTACAGTCAACATGTGCTCTGATACCATCTTGTAGCGACCCGACCCGAATGGATCAAGTCTCTGTGCTTCCGTGTCATCCCTGGATCGGTATGCTGACACACACAGTACTCGAAGGATTTATAACAGAGGTAAATCACATGTATAAAGTAACATAAAAACTATTACCTCAATCCAAAATATAGCGGAAGCAACAAGGTTGTGGATTCCCATCAACACCAACGGCAAAGTTGAGTATAGGAAATCGTAACCCTAACGTACCACTTACTCGTCGTCTGAAAAGTCTGCAACATGAAAAGTTGCAGCCCGAAAACGGGTCAGCACATGGAATATGCTGGCAATGTAACACCTAGAGAGTAATGAAAGAATAGGCTATACTACATGCATATACGGCTGGTGGAAAGCTCTATGGTTACAGTTTTTGCGAAAAGCCAATTTTTCCCTACATCAAAGGAATAATTTTTGTTTAACTATCATGGTGGTTGTTAAACATTGAGAATGGTTGACAGCATCCTCAATCCCAATTAAAAGTACTCATTAAAACCCAACAACATTAATTAGAAGTAACATGTTGAGATTCACTCGATATTCAAGTACTAGATACTCAAAATGTCCATAACCGGGGACACGGCTAATCATGATTAGTTTGTTACTCTGCAGAGGTTTGCGCACTTTTCCCACAAGACTCGATCGCCTCCGTTTGGTTTCTCGCACTACAGGGTGTTTGAGAAGGCGGATGACCGAGACATAGTCTTTCAGAAGCGCTAGCACCTTACATGTGGGGTAAACCGGTACACCTACATCCCCTACATCTGCTAGTCTACCCCGTAAGAGTTCGCACAACTTAGTCAACTATGCTAGAGCCCATAGTAGCATGTGGCTGCACACGGAAGTTTCTAGCATGAAAAATCTTATGATCCCTTTGAGCCTGGGTGGCGGTCCAAAATAAAAACAGGCAAGTCCTGATAGACATCAGGTGCCTCAATCCACCCAGATGTGTGTTTAAGTTGCCACCTTAGATAAACCATTAAAATTATCAATCTCACAT
>NW_021201907.1:0-2198 GCF_002162155.2 Triticum dicoccoides
CGGGCGAGGTCGGTGGCGGCGGGCGGCGGCGGCCGGCTCGCGGGCAAGGAGGCACGGAGGAGATGGCGGCGGGGTGCGGGCGAGCCTCGGCCCGGGCGGTGGCGGCGGAGGGCCTGCCCTAGGCCTCCTCGGGCCGGCGGCGGGGACGGCAGGCGCAGCCAACGGGGCGGCGACACGTGGCGGCGGCGGGCGGTGGCGAACACGTCCGGCCCGAATCGGACGTGTCCGTCGGCAGGAGGTGCAGTATTAGGGTTTCGGGAAGGAAGAAGATCCGAAAATGGAGGGGTGTATATATAGGCCTAGAGGGAGCTAGGAGAGTCCAAATGAGGTGCGGTTTTCGGCCACGCGATCGTGATCGAACGCTCTAGGACATAGAGCAGAGTTAGGTGGGTTTTGGGCCAAATTGGAGGGGTGTTGGGCTGCAACACACATGAGGCCTTTTCGGTCCCTCGGTTAACCGTTGGAGTATCAAACGAAGCCCAAATGGTACGAAACTTGACAGGCGGTCTACCGGTAGTAAACCAAGGCCGCTTGGCAAGTCTCAGTCCAATCCAGAAATGTTTAATCCCCACACATGAAAGAAATCTAGAAATGACCACCGGAGGAGAACGAAGCGCCGGAACGCAAAACGGACAACGGGAAAATGCTCGAATGCATGAGATGAACACGTATGCAAATGCAATGCACATGATGACATGATATGAGATGCATGAGAACGACAACAACACACGGAGACAAAGACCCGAACCCTAGAAAATAAATATAACTTAACGCTGGAAACGGTAAGAGTTGGAGTACAAATAGGGAAAGTTACATCCGGGGTGTTACAGTTTGGGTATATGCTTCTCACAAATCGGAGCTTCTCACAACAAGCATGATGGTTTTCGGTAGGGAACGTCCCACCTTTGGGGACGAAATGACATCCATTTCCTCTTATTGCTTTCAAATTTTTTTCTCATGTCAACGTAGAACAACAGAGTGTTGTGTGAATTTTTGTGATATTTCAGGGTTCGTTTGGACATTTTTATGCATTAACTGAGTTTTCAATGTATTTATGTGCATAATTCAAATTTAAACAACATGCACATGCTCCAATGCATATAAATTGGTTGAAAAATCAAATATGTGTCCTTTGGCGCATGCTTAGGTCACATGCAAGAAATGGGAATGAATTTCAAACACCAGGGCACCATTGATTGCCGACAAAACATCGAGATGCCTGGTTTTTAAATTCTAGTAAATCAAAAACTCTTCTGAAATTCACGAAACTTGGAATGCTACCATGGAGCAGCATCAACATGCCATGGTAAAAAATTTGTCCCATTTGGGGCAGGTTTGGGTATATGCTTCTCACAAACCGGAGCTTCTCACAACAAGCATGATGGTTTTCGGTAGGGAACATCCAACCTTTGGGGACGAAATGATATCCATTGCCTCTTATTGTGTTCAAAAAATTTTCCCGTGTCAACATAGAACAACAGGAGTGTTGTGTGAATTTTTGTGATTTTTCGGGGTTCGTTTGGACATTTTTATGCATTAACTGAGTTTTCAATGCATTTTATGTCCATAATTCAAATTTGAACTACATGCACATGCTCCAGTGCATATAAATTGGTTGAAAAATCAAATATGTGTCCTTGGGTGCATGCTTAGGCCCCATGCAAGAAATGGGTATGAATTTCAAACACCGGGGCACCGTTGATTGCCGGCAAAACATTGAGATGCCTGGTTTTTAAATTCTAGTAAATCCAAAATTCTATTAACCATTCACGTGACGCCACATGTCTTGGTTTTAATGGCTGTAGGAGGTGCCGTGCGGACAGCTGCTTGACCTTGACTGAACAAGAGGCGTGCGAGCGCCGTCCGGTGCGTAGGCTGACCGAGAGGCGTGCAAGTTGCCCTCGAGTGTGCAGGCTCACCGGGAAGCGTGTTAGCTGTACGCTACGCATGCTCACTGGGAAGCGAGCCCTTTGACTTTCATGGTCGCCCGCCTTGCTCGCATCCTCTCCATTAATGGCGCCCAAGCCGCAGTTTAATTCGCTTTTTAAATATAAAACACTCATCGCGAACGTTTTAGTTAGAACACCCGTATGCAAACCCACAGCTTCCCCAGGAAGCCAAGAGAAAATGTGCTGAGCAGGATTTCTGCAGCTCTTGATCGCTAACGTTTTAGATAGAACACCTGTATGCAAAGTTAG
>NW_021201908.1:0-922 GCF_002162155.2 Triticum dicoccoides
AGATGAGCATCGTAGCTAATTATTTCATCAGAAGGGTGTAGCAGATGGACGGTCTTGGTGGCGCAAACGATAGAAGCGGTATGCGCCTTTAACCAATCCATTCCCAGAATGAGATCAATGCTACAGGACTTCAGTACGATGGGAGAGACAAGGAATTCCAGTCCTTCGATTTCTACAGGGACGTCGTTGCAAATCATGGAGGTTCGACATTGGCCCGCAGGGGTGTGCACTAATAGTGAAGCATTCATGTCCTCACATTTAATGTCGTGCAAGCATGCAAAATCTTCTGACATGAATGAATGCGATGCACCTGTATCGAATAAAACAGATGCTGGTACTGAATTTACGAGGAGTGTACCCATCACAGTAGCAGGCTGGTCTTGAGCTTCATTCAGATCAATGTGGTTGGCATGAACACGGCCATAAGACTTGGCATTGTTGTTGCGGGCCTGGTTGTTCCCTCGACCAGTTGCTGGAAGGGCCAGTTGATTCTGTTTCTGGTTGCATTCCCTAGCACGGTGCCCTGGTTGTCCGCACCTGAAACACAACCCATTCTCGGGGGTAGGGACAGGAGCTTGGGGTGGTGGAGCTGGAAGCCTCGGCTGCCTAGTTGGAGCAGCCGGCAGACGAGGTGCAGCATAAGACTGCCTTGGGGCAGGTGCAGTTGGACGGTACATGCTGTTCGGGATCCATATCTTACGCTTCTGCGAGGGCGGGCCCGAAGATGAGCCCGTGTCACGGTTGCGCCTTTGAGAGCTCTGGTGTTCTTGCAGACCAGTCTCGACATTGATGGCCTTGTTCACCAAGGTGGCGAAATCGGCAAAGTCATGCACTAGAAGTGTGAGCTTGATGTCAGCTTGAAGGCCTTCACGGAACTTCTCCTGTCTGCGAGCATCAGTTGCAATGTCTTCTTCAGCATAGC
>NW_021201909.1:0-1462 GCF_002162155.2 Triticum dicoccoides
CACTTAAGAAAATGTGGAATAGTTTCACAACTCACACCGCCTGGAACACCTCAGCGTAATGGTGTGTCCGAACGTCGTAATCGCACTCTATTAGATATGGTGCGATCTATGATGTCTCTTACCGATTTACCGCTTTCTTTTTGGGGCTATGCTTTAGAGACTGCCGCATTCACTTTAAATAGGGCTCCGTCGAAATCCGTTGAGACGACACCGTATGAATTATGGTTTGGGAAGAAACCTAAGCTGTCGTTTCTAAAAGTTTGGGGATGCGATGCTTATGTCAAGAAACTTCAACCTGAAAAGCTCGAACCCAAATCGGAAAAATGCGTCTTCATAGGGTACCCAAAAGAAACTATTGGGTACACCTTCTACCTCAGATCCGAAGGCAAGATCTTTGTTGCCAAGAATGGGTCCTTTCTGGAGAAAGAGTTTCTCTCGAAAGAAGTAAGTGAGAGGAAAGTAGAGCTTGATGAAGTATTGCCTCTTGAACCGGAAAATGGCGCAACTCAAGAAAATGTTCCTGAGGTGCCAGCACCGACTAGAGAGGAAGTTAATGATAATGATCAAGATACTTCTGATCAAGCTCCTACTGAAATTCGAAGGTCCACAAGGACACGTTCCGCACCAGAGTGGTACGGCAACCCTATCTTGGAAATCATGTTGGACAACGGTGAACCTTCGAACTATGAAGAAGCGATGGCGGGACCAGATTCCGACAAATGGCTAGAAGCCATGAAATCCGAGATAGGATCCATGTATGAGAACGAAGTATGGACTTTGACTGACTTGCCCGTTGAACGGCGAGCCATAGAAAATAAATGGATCTTTAAGAAGAAGACAGACGCGGATGGTAATGTGACCATCTATAAAGCTCGGCTTGTCGCTAAGGGTTATCGACAAGTTCAAGGGGTTGACTACGATGAGACTTTCTCACCGGTAGCGAAGCTGAAGTCCGTCCGAATCATGTTAGCAATTGCCGCATTCCATGATTACGAAATATGGCAAATGGACGTCAAAACGGCATTCCTTAATGGTTTCCTTAAGGAAGAATTGTATATGATGCAGCCGGAAGGTTTTGTCGATCCTAAGAATGCTGACAAAGTGTGCAAGCTCCAACGCTCGATTTATGGGCTGGTGCAAGCATCTCGGAGTTGGAACATTCGCTTTGATGAGATGATCAAAGCGTTTGGGTTTACACAGACTTATGGAGAAGCCTGCGTTTACAAGAAAGTGAGTGGGAGCTCTGTAGCATTTCTCATATTATATGTAGATGACATACTCTTGATGGGAAATGATATAGAACTCTTGGACAGCATCAAGGCCTACTTGAATAAAAGTTTTTCAATGAAGGACCTTGGAGAAGCTGCTTATATATTAGGCATCAAAATCTATAGAGATAGATCAAGACGCCTCATAGGTCTTTCACAAAGCACATACCTTGATAAGATATTGAAGAAGTTCA
>NW_021201910.1:0-1053 GCF_002162155.2 Triticum dicoccoides
GGGACTACACCCAGTGGGTGCACTCAGCGTGCCCCCACCGGTTTGTGAAATCCAGTCGACCAGTCGACTGACAGAAAGATTGACATTATAAAGCCTAAGGCCGACTGCCAGCAGTCGACCTTAGCCTTGGGGACTACACCCAGTGGGTGCACTCAGCGTGCCCCCACCGGTTTGTGAAATCCAGTCGACCAGTCGACTGACAGAAAGATTGACATCATAAAGCCTAAGGCCGACTGCCAGCAGTCGACCTTAGCCTTGGGGACTACACCCAGCGGGTGCACTCAGCGTGCCCCCGCTAACACGGAGTTTATTCGACACACCCAGTGGGTGATTACTATAAATTCCGGAAAAGAAAAGTTTTTTGGTAGCATATCCAACAGAACAAACAGCGGTCGACTGACCTGGACATTGATTTGGAGGGCAGAGCTGGCATCATAAGCTGCCTGGCTTGCGTCCCGGATAGTCTTCAGCTGCTCCATCATGAGTCCCGCCTGGCGTATTGCCTCCTTCGCTGCGCCAGCTTGGTCCTCTGGGACGTGGTGCGTCGTGAAGAGGGAGGGCTGCTGAGCACTCATCAGTGGATTTGCGAAGGACACCGTGTGTCGAGTGATGTTCTCTTCTTCCACAGTCAGAATCTCAGGCGCCGTCACATCCTGAGGCACCTTACTGGCGGACGCTTTCCGACTCCTCCTGCGTGCCAGTGTTTCTTCATCCTCGTCGTCATCAGGGAGATTGATAACAGTATTGGGTGGAGCTGCGGAGAAGAATCAGGATCAGAGATCGCGAGTCAGTCGACTAAGAACGATGTTAAGAATACAGTACCTGGGTTCGAAGTTGCTGCATCCTCCATCTCGTGGTCATCAGCCCGGGCCGAGGTCTCAGAAGTAGCAGCACTGCAACTCCAAAGGATCGGTCGACTAACTTCAGCGTCGACCAGAGATAAAGTTCGCACAGAATAAGAAAATATGAGCAGCACAATTACCCTGATATGGTGGGGATGGACACCTTCATCTTCGGCAGGAGCTTGGTCGGCTTTGGCGGAGCCCCCCTAGG
>NW_021201911.1:0-1263 GCF_002162155.2 Triticum dicoccoides
CTATCATCGGCCCGTGTTGTAAAAAAACGTTTCGCTGTTTACTCCTCTCACCCATCTCCTTCTTTGACCCACACACGAACAAGCTAGGGTTGGAGCCGCCGCCCCTCCGGCCTGCCCGCCGGAGCTCCGTCCGCCACTCTTCTCCATCTTCTCCCCCACCTCTACTCCCCCAGGCCCAACTATGGTGGATGACATGCCCGCCGGCGCTCCATACTCCCCTCTTCTCCATCTTGCCCCTCGCCATCTCCCTCCTCACTCCCTGTTCCGCCCCCACCCCTACTGCTGCAGGCTCAACCATGGTGGTCAACATGGGGATGTGAGCGTGCACAGGCAGCGTTGGTGGACAAGAGATGCGTAGAGGATCTCAAGTGCTGCAGACGCTGGCGAGGTGAGTGATGATGCTTCTTCCTATTGGCTACAGAGGCAGATTTAGGGTCAGGTTTGATTTGTTTGTGTTCCGGTAATTGTTGAAGGTGAGAATGATATTACACGGTTGATGGAGCGCAAGTAGCACAAGTTAATCATGTGCATTGCCCATTATTGAATATCAGGTTCAATGTTCTTGATGTCTTATTTGAGCTGTTACTCATTACTTTTTTAATCAGGTACAATAGTCAATGCATCGCTACTTCCATGTATACAATGGAAATAATTGTGTAGACATATGCATTCTTCCAAATTGCAGTTTACATGGGGTAAACGATCATGTTGGTCTCTATGCTGCAGATATTCCAAAATAAAGGAGGCGGCTAGAGGAAGCATTGGAGGCCAAGTTCAGCAGCAACGGTCAGTTGTCGTCCGTGGCCGGATGACGACATCTGTAAAGGAATGAGGGTGGTCGGAGACCGACAACAGGGGGCTACTAAACTAGGCAAGCTACCATCACTCCATTATCCCCGGAGATCGTTTGGTGATGTCTGTTGCATCACATTATGGACTGGAGGCGCGGACTGCCCCGCGCAAGTAGGTTATGTGCTTGAGATGACTGAATGTCCGATAATACCATAAACCTTCAGCGAGCAGTGGCTCCAAACTCCATCCCCTGATCTCAAGATAGCTCTATTAAATCTCTTGATGGTATAACAGGGCATTGGCAGGAATTCTTGATGATTGAGGAAATTATGGCAGGCATTCTTGATGGTATATTAAATCTTGGTTTGATGGGTACTTTTGTGAAGAAACTATTGAGTCCCAGGTATTGTGATTCTTGCAACTCTTATCTTTTTCATGTTCTGCGTCTGACTGAATCTAAATTCTTTTTGG
>NW_021201912.1:0-1520 GCF_002162155.2 Triticum dicoccoides
TTCGGGGCCGTATGGGAAACCTCGGCCGGACTCCCTGCGGATGGAACCTGAATAGGCGATAAACCTGGACTAGAGGCTTAAGTGTTTAGGTAGGTCGTGGTCTACACCCACGTCGGCTTTCGCTTGAAGTCTGCCGAGCACATGTCGTGTGCAGACGCTAAGTGGTGGAAACATGTATGAAGAAGTACACCCCTGCAGGGTTATCATAATCTATTCGAACAGCCGCGTCCGCGGTAAAGGACTACTTGGTTGCCTATACAGTTCATAGACAAGTAAATGGATACTACTAAAAGCCTCAAGATAAGTGTGAGTGCCGAGGATGGCTCTTCCGTAGGAAGACGGAGGTGGATCCTCGGTAGTGTATTGAAGTGGTGAGTAGTGGACTCGTGTGCGCAAAACAATTTCAGTTGGAGTATCGTAGGATAGCTTAGCCAAGAGTCAAAGCTGGCTTGCTACAATAACTCCACCAACCCTTCTTGATACTATGCATGTATGTAGGATCTGATGTAAGTCTTGCTGAGTACCTTTGTACTCATGTTGCTATAATCTACATTTTTACAGAAGACGCCGCAACCCCTTCTGATGGGTTCTATGTAGACGTTGACATCAACGAGTAGGCTAAAGACCCAGGTGGTGACCCTGAGCTTGTGAAGGACCACATAGTATAGCCAGGCTTTCCAAGCCTCTTTTATTTTACTAGTTGTCTGTACTCAGACAAGTTACTTCCGCTGTTGGCTTGTATGACTGTATGACTTGTATGTTGGGTCGTGAGACCCGTACCTTTGTGTGTATGTTATGTATGGCTCGCTGAGCCTTAAATAAAGTACTTGTGTCGTAGAGTCATGTTGTGATGCTTCGTTGTATTTGCACATATCGAGCATATCGTGTGTATGATTGAAATGCTTGGTATGTGTGGGATCTGACTATCTAGTTGTTTATATTTAGTAGCCTCTCTTACCGGGAAATGTCTCCTAGTGTTACCGCTGAGCCATGGTAGCTTGCTACTGCTCTGGAACACTTAGGCTGGCCGGCATGTGTCCTTCTTCGTTCCTGTGTCTGTCCCTTCGGGGAAATGTCACACTTTGAGTACCGGAGTCCTGTTAGCCCGCTACAGCTCGGTTTACCGGAGTCCTGCTAGCCCAGTGCTACAGCCCGGACCCACTTGCTGATGACCGACACGTTCGAAGCTGGGTCATGGATGCCTGTCCCTGTAAGTCTGTGCCACTTTGGGTTTACGACTAGTCATGTCAGCCCGGGCTCTTTATCATATGGATGCTAGCGACACTATCATATACGTGAGCCAAAAGGCGCAAACGGTCCCGGGAAAAGGTAAGACGACACCCGTGGGGATACCGTGCGTGAGGCCGCAAAGTGATATGAGGTGTTACCAGCTAGATCGATGTGACATCGAGTCGGGGTCCTGACAGCGTTGGCATCAGAGCCGGACTGCCTGTAGGTTCTCCAAGCCAAACTGGTCGATGTTGAGTCTAGAAATTCTTTAGTTATATGTAGGGGAATTG
>NW_021201913.1:0-1038 GCF_002162155.2 Triticum dicoccoides
TGGAGGAAAAATGCTAAGTATAGGTCATTTTAGAGCTAGCCTGGGTTGAATAGGTCATTTTGAAGCTAAGTAAGGTTATTATGTCATTTTGGAGCTAGCTAAGCATATGAAGTCATTTAGGACCTAAAATATGTCATTTCTTAAGCATACTATATCATTTTAGAGCTAGCTAAGCATATCAAGTATTTTTTGAGGAAAAGATGCTAAGTATAGGTCATTTTAGAGCTATCGTAGGTTAAATAGGTCATTTTTATGCTAGCTAAGCATATTAAGTCATTTTGGAGGAAAAATGCTAAGTATAGGTCATTTTAGAGCTATCCTAGGTTAAATATGTCATTTTGGAGTTAATTAAGCTTATTATGTCATTCTGGAGCTAGCTAAGCATGTGAAATCATTTAGGAGCTAAACTATGTCATTTCTTAAGCATATTATGTCATTTTAGAGCTAGTTAAGCATATTAACTAATTTTGGAGGAAAAGATTCTAAGTATAGGTCATTTTTAAACTAGCTAAGCATATTAAGTCATTTTGAACGAAAAAATGCTAAGTATAGGTCATTTTAGAGCTATCCTAGGTTAAATAGGTCATTTTGGAGGTAATTAAGCTTATTATGTAATTTTTGAGCTAGCTAATCATATTAAGTCATTTTGGAGGAAAAAATGCTAAGTATAGGTCATTTTAGAGCTAGCCTGGGTTGAATAGGTCATTTTGAAGCTAAGTAAGGTTATTATGTCATTTTGGAGCTAGCTAAGCATATGAAGTCATTTAGGACCTAAAATATGTCATTTCTTAAGCATACTATATCATTTTAGAGCTAGCTTAGCATATTAAGTCTTTTTTGAGGAAAAAATGCTAAGTATAGGTCATTTTAGAGCTATCCTAGGTTAAATAGGTCATTTTTATGCTAGCTAAGCATATTAAGTCATTTTGGAGGAAAAATGCTAAGTATAGGTCATTTTAGAGCTATCCTAGGTTAAATACATCATTTTGGAGCTAATTAAGCTTATTATGTCATTTTGGAGCTAGCTAAGCATGTGAA
>NW_021201914.1:0-1754 GCF_002162155.2 Triticum dicoccoides
ACAAGTTCTACAGTTGTAAGATGGAGGAGAACAGTTCTGTCAGCGAGCACATACTCAAAATGTCTGGGCTGCATAACCGCTTGTCTCAGCTGGGAGTTAATCTCCCGGATGATGCGGTCGTCGACAGAATCCTTCAGTCGCTCCCACCTAGCTACAAGAGCTTTGTGATGAACTTCAATATGCAGGGGATGGAAAAAGACCATTCCTGAGGTATATTCAATGCTGAAATCAGCGGAGGTGGAAATCAAAAAGGAACATCAAGTGTTGATGGTGAATAAAACCACTAAGTTCAAGAAAGGAAAGGGTAAAAAGAACTTCAAGAAGGACGGCAAGGGAGTTGCCGCGCTCGGTAAGCAAGCTGCCGGGAAGAAGTCAAAGAATGGACCCAAGCCTGAGACTGAGTGCTTTTATTGCAAGGGAAACGGTCACTGGAAGCGGAACTGCCCCAAGTACTTAGCGGAAAAGAAGGCCGGCAATACCAAAGGTATATGTGATATACATGTTATTGATGTGTACCTTACCAGCGCTCGTAGTAGCTCCTGGGTATTTGATACCGGTGCAGTTGCTCATATTTGTAACTCAAAGCAGGAACTGTAGAATAAACGAAGACTGGCGAAGGACGAGGTGACGATGCACGTCGAGAATGGTTCCAAGGTCGATGTGATCGCCGTCGGCACGCTACCTCTGCATTTACCTACGGGATTAGTTTTAAACCTCAATAATTGTTATTTAGTACCAGCTTTGAGCATGAACATTGTATCTAGATCTCGTTTAATGCGAGATGGCTACTCATTTAAATCTGAGAATAATGGTTGTTCAATTTATATGAGAGACATGTTCTATGGTCATGCCCCACTGGTTAATGGTTTATTCTTATTTAATCTCGAACGTGATGTTACACACATTCATAGTGTGAATGCCAAAAGATGTAAGGTTGATAATGATAGTCCCACATACTTGTGGCACTGCCGCCTTGGTCACATTGGTGTCAAACGCATGAAGAAACTCCATGTAGATGGACTTTTGGAGTCTCTTGATTATGAATCATTTGACACGTGCGAACCATGCCTCATGGGCAAAATGACCAAGACTCCGTTCTCCGAAACAATGGAGCGAGCAACCAACTTATTGGAAATCATACATACTGCTGTGTGCGGTCCAATGAGCGTTGAGGCTCGTGGTGGCTATCGTTATGTCCTCACCCTCACTGATGACTTAAGTAGATATGGGTATGTCTACTTAATGAAACACAAGTCTGAGACCTTTGAAAAGTTCAAGGAATTTTAGAGTGAGGTTGAGAATCAACGTGACAGGAAAATCAAGTTCTTACGATCAGATCGTGGGGGAGAATATTTGAGTCACGAATTTGGCACGCACTTAAGGAAATGTGGAATAGTTTCACAACTCACGCCGCCTGGAACACCACAGCGTAATGGTGTGTCCGAACGTCGTAATCGCACCCTATTGGATATGGTACGATCTATGATGTCTCTTATCGATCTACCGCTATCATTTTGGGGTTATGCTATAGAGACTGTCGCATTCACTTTAAATAGGGCTCTGTCGAAATCCGTTGAGACGACACCGTATGAATTGTGGTTTGGCAAGAAACCTAAGCTGTCGTTTCTGAAAGTTTGGGGATGCGATGCTTATGTCAAGAAACTTCAACCTGAAAAGCTTGAACCCAAATCGGAAAAATGCGTCTTCATAGGATACCCTAAAGAAACTATTGGGTATACCTTCTATCTTAGATC
>NW_021201915.1:0-3521 GCF_002162155.2 Triticum dicoccoides
CCCCCTAACTCTAGCATGTTGTTCATCAAGAAATTCACCTAATGGCAAAGTAGTATCACACACAGAAGTAGTTTCATCATGCATAGCAGAAGTGGCATCATCCATAACATGCGACATATCAGAATTCATAGCAGTAGTAGGTTTAGGTGTCGCAAGCCTATCAATAACGGAAGGAGAATCTAGTGCAGAGCTAGATGGCAGTTTCTTACCTCCCCTCATAGTTGAGGGCAAAATCTTGGTCTTAGCGTCTTTCAAGTTCTTCATAGTAATCAACAGATATAAATCCCAAGTGACTCAGAGAATAGAGCTATGCTCCCCGGCAACGGCGCCAGAAATTAGTCTTGATAACCCACAAGTATAGGGGATCACAACAGCTTTCGAGGGTAGAGTATTCAACCCAAATTTATTGATTCGACACAAGGGGAGCCAAAGAATATTCTTGAGTATTAGCAGTCAGTTGTCAATTCAGCCACACCTGGATAACTTAGTATCTGCAGCAAAGTATTTAGTAGCAAAAGTGGTATGATAGTAATGGTAACAGCAGCAACAGAAAAGGTAAATGTTTTTTGGTTTTTGTAGTAGTTGTAACAGTAGCAACGGAAGAGTAAATAAGCAGAGAACAATATATGAAAAGCTCGTAGGCCATGGATCAATGATGGATAATTATGCTGGATGTGATTCCTCGTGCAATAGTTATAACATAGGGTGATATAGAACTAGCTCCAGTTCATCAATGTAATGTAGGCATGTATTCCGTAAATAGTCACACGTGCTTATGGAAAAGAACTTGCATGACATCTTTTGTGCTACCCTCCCGTGGCAGCGGGGTCCTAGTGGAAACTAAGGGATATTAAGGCCTCCTTTTAATAGAGAACTGGACCAAAGCATTAACACATGGTGAATACATGAACTCCTCAAACTACGGTCATCACCGAGAAGTGTCTCGATTATTGTCACTTCGGGGTTGTCGGATCATAACACATAATAGGTGACTATAGACTTGCAAGATAGGATCAAGAACACACATATATTCATGAAAACATAATAGGTTCAGATCTGAAATCATGGCACTCGGGCCCTAGTGACAAGCATTAAGCATAGAAAAGTCATAGCAACATCAATCTCAGAACATAGTGGATACTAGAGATCAAACCCTAACAAAACTAACTTGATTACATGGTAAATCTCATCCAACCCATCACCGTCCAGCAAGCCTACGATGGAATTACTCACACACGGCGGTGATCATCATGAAATTGGTGATGGAGGATGGTTGATGATGACGACGGCGACGAACCCCCCTCTCCGGAGCCCCGAACGGACTCCAGATCAGCCCTCCCGAGAGAGATTAGGGCTTGGCGGCGGCTCCGTATCGTAAAACACGATGAAACTTTCTCTCTGATTTTTTTCTTCTGAGACAGTATATATGGAGTTGGAGTTGAGGTCGGAGGAGGTTCGGGGGGCCCACGAGATAGGGGGCGCGCCCTAGGGGGGGGCGCCCACCTGTCTCGTGGACAGGCCTTGGGCCCCCTAGCACTGATTCTTTCGCCAAAAATTCTTATTAATGCTGAAAAGTCCCTCCATGGATTTGCAGGTCATTCCGAGAGCTTTTCTTTTCTACACATAAAACAACATCATGGTAGTTCTGCTGAAAACAGCGTCAGTTCGGGTTAGTTTCATTCAAATCATGCAAGTTAGAGTCCAAAACAAGGGCAAAAGTATTTGGAAAAGTAGATACATTGGAGACGTATCATCTTTCCTATAGTGGTGTTATGTGAACGTTTACTACATGACACTTCACCATGATTTGGGCCTAGGGGAAGGCATTGGGAAGTAATAAGTAGATGATGGCTTGCAAGAGTGACAGAAGCTTAAACCCTAGTTTATGCGTTGCTTCGTAAGGCCCTGATTTGGATCCATATGTTTCATGCTATGGTTAGATTTATCTTAATTCTTCTTTCGTAGTTGCGGATTCTTGCGAGAGGGGTTAATCATAAGTGGGAGGCTTTTCCAAGGAAGGGAAGCACCCAAGCACTGATCCACCCACATATCAATTTATTAAATTAACGAACACGAATCATATGAGCATGATGAAACTAGCTTGACAATAATTCCCATGTGTCCTGGGGAGCGCTTTGATTTATATAAGAGTTCGTCCAGGCTTATATTTTCCTACAAAAAGGATTGGGCCACCTTGCTACACCTTAGTTACTTTGTTACTTGTTACCCATTATGAATTATCTTATCACAGAATTATCTGTTACCGATAATTTCAGTGCTTCCAGAGAATACTTTGCTAAAAACCGCTTCGATAAGCGCAAACTTCTCCGATATAGTGTAGTTGGAAGAATTCAAAAAGATAATAGGAATATTATACGAGGGAGCAATAACAAAAATAGTTTTCATAACATAAGGAACTATAGCAAGTTCATCACCATAAGCATCATTCATATTGGCATCATGGCCACAAGCATAGCAAGCATCAATTTCATCGAAAAGGGATATTTCAAACAAATGCAAGGGATCATAGCAATCATCATCGCATTCATCATTCGGTAAGGATGAAGGAAAATTAAACAATGTATGAGTTGAAGAGTTACTCTCATCAGAAGGTGGACACGAGTGATCAATCCGCTCTTCCTCCCTTTGTTCTTCCCTCTCCTTTCATCTTTTTCATCTAATGAGCTCACAGTTTCAGCAATTTCTTCTTCCATAGATTGCTCCAAAATATTATTCTCTTCTTGGTCAGCGGAGACTTTCTCAATAAACGCATCAATATTGGAATTATATTCATAATTCTCATAGCAATATTTATGTATAGCAAAATTTTCAGGCCGATAAACATCATCATCAAAAGCTTCATACTTTACAAAAAAAGATTCAATTTCATAAGCACCCTTAAAAGCAACAAAATTTTCTTCTATTCGTTCCACATCATAGTAATCTTAAATACCATTAGCATAAGAAGCCAAGGTTTGATTATCATAAAATTTACATGAAAAGGGAAGGTGTGGATCCTTCATACTAGAGCAACAAGTATAATCATATCTCAAGCATAGTTCTCGAGCATACCAATGCAACATATGAATTTGATCCCATAATAATTTCCCTTTTTGATTCAAGCAATAATCCCTAAAGTATTCAAGTTGGTCCAACGTGTCTCCCACTATATAGTTGAATGGGGTTTTCTCGGGATTATTAAAATAGTGCATAATATCTTTCACATATTGAGCATCAAGGGTTTTAGGAGGTTCCCCATCTCCATGAGTAGCAAGTACACCTAATTTTGTTTTTGGTATTTCGTGTTCCATATCCATAACTGAAGATAGAGAAAACCTTAGAACAGCAAATAAAATCTACTTAGTGATAAAGCAAGCAAGCACACACGAGATTATTCACCCCACGCTATTGCTCCCTGACAACGGCGCCAGAAAAAGGTCTTAATAACCCACAAGTATAATGGATCATTTGTAGCCTTTATCGATAAATAAGAGTGTTGAACCCAATGCGGAGCTTGATAC
>NW_021201916.1:0-3521 GCF_002162155.2 Triticum dicoccoides
CCCCCTAACTCTAGCATGTTGTTCATCAAGAAATTCACCTAATGGCAAAGTAGTATCACACACAGAAGTAGTTTCATCATGCATAGCAGAAGTGGCATCATCCATAACATGCGACATATCAGAATTCATAGCAGTAGTAGGTTTAGGTGTCGCAAGCCTATCAATAACGGAAGGAGAATCTAGTGCAGAGCTAGATGGCAGTTTCTTACCTCCCCTCATAGTTGAGGGCAAAATCTTGGTCTTAGCGTCTTTCAAGTTCTTCATAGTAATCAACAGATATAAATCCCAAGTGACTCAGAGAATAGAGCTATGCTCCCCGGCAACGGCGCCAGAAATTAGTCTTGATAACCCACAAGTATAGGGGATCACAACAGCTTTCGAGGGTAGAGTATTCAACCCAAATTTATTGATTCGACACAAGGGGAGCCAAAGAATATTCTTGAGTATTAGCAGTCAGTTGTCAATTCAGCCACACCTGGATAACTTAGTATCTGCAGCAAAGTATTTAGTAGCAAAAGTGGTATGATAGTAATGGTAACAGCAGCAACAGAAAAGGTAAATGTTTTTTGGTTTTTGTAGTAGTTGTAACAGTAGCAACGGAAGAGTAAATAAGCAGAGAACAATATATGAAAAGCTCGTAGGCCATGGATCAATGATGGATAATTATGCTGGATGTGATTCCTCGTGCAATAGTTATAACATAGGGTGATATAGAACTAGCTCCAGTTCATCAATGTAATGTAGGCATGTATTCCGTAAATAGTCACACGTGCTTATGGAAAAGAACTTGCATGACATCTTTTGTGCTACCCTCCCGTGGCAGCGGGGTCCTAGTGGAAACTAAGGGATATTAAGGCCTCCTTTTAATAGAGAACTGGACCAAAGCATTAACACATGGTGAATACATGAACTCCTCAAACTACGGTCATCACCGAGAAGTGTCTCGATTATTGTCACTTCGGGGTTGTCGGATCATAACACATAATAGGTGACTATAGACTTGCAAGATAGGATCAAGAACACACATATATTCATGAAAACATAATAGGTTCAGATCTGAAATCATGGCACTCGGGCCCTAGTGACAAGCATTAAGCATAGAAAAGTCATAGCAACATCAATCTCAGAACATAGTGGATACTAGAGATCAAACCCTAACAAAACTAACTTGATTACATGGTAAATCTCATCCAACCCATCACCGTCTAGCAAGCCTACGATGGAATTACTCACACACGGCGGTGATCATCATGAAATTGGTGATGGAGGATGGTTGATGATGACGACGGCGACGAATCCCCCTCTCCGGAGCCCCGAACGGACTCCAGATCAGCCCTCCCGAGAGAGATTAGGGCTTGGCGGCGGCTCCGTATCGTAAAACACGATGAAACTTTCTCTCTGATTTTTTTCTTCTGAGACAGTATATATGGAGTTGGAGTTGAGGTCGGAGGAGGTTCGGGGGGCCCACGAGATAGGGGGCGCGCCCTAGGGGGGGGCGCCCACCTGTCTCGTGGACAGGCCTTGGGCCCCCTAGCACTGATTCTTTCGCCAAAAATTCTTATTAATGCTGAAAAGTCCCTCCATGGATTTGCAGGTCATTCCGAGAGCTTTTCTTTTCTACACATAAAACAACATCATGGTAGTTCTGCTGAAAACAGCGTCAGTTCGGGTTAGTTTCATTCAAATCATGCAAGTTAGAGTCCAAAACAAGGGCAAAAGTATTTGGAAAAGTAGATACATTGGAGACGTATCATCTTTCCTATAGTGGTGTTATGTGAACGTTTACTACATGACACTTCACCATGATTTGGGCCTAGGGGAAGGCATTGGGAAGTAATAAGTAGATGATGGCTTGCAAGAGTGACAGAAGCTTAAACCCTAGTTTATGCGTTGCTTCGTAAGGCCCTGATTTGGATCCATATGTTTCATGCTATGGTTAGATTTATCTTAATTCTTCTTTCGTAGTTGCGGATTCTTGCGAGAGGGGTTAATCATAAGTGGGAGGCTTTTCCAAGGAAGGGAAGCACCCAAGCACTGATCCACCCACATATCAATTTATTAAATTAACGAACACGAATCATATGAGCATGATGAAACTAGCTTGACAATAATTCCCATGTGTCCTGGGGAGCGCTTTGATTTATATAAGAGTTCGTCCAGGCTTATATTTTCCTACAAAAAGGATTGGGCCACCTTGCTACACCTTAGTTACTTTGTTACTTGTTACCCATTATGAATTATCTTATCACAGAATTATCTGTTACCGATAATTTCAGTGCTTCCAGAGAATACTTTGCTAAAAACCGCTTCGATAAGCGCAAACTTCTCCGATATAGTGTAGTTGGAAGAATTCAAAAAGATAATAGGAATATTATACGAGGGAGCAATAACAAAAATAGTTTTCATAACATAAGGAACTATAGCAAGTTCATCACCATAAGCATCATTCATATTGGCATCATGGCCACAAGCATAGCAAGCATCAATTTCATCGAAAAGGGATATTTCAAACAAATGCAAGGGATCATAGCAATCATCATCGCATTCATCATTCGGTAAGGATGAAGGAAAATTAAACAATGTATGAGTTGAAGAGTTACTCTCATCAGAAGGTGGACACGAGTGATCAATCCGCTCTTCCTCCCTTTGTTCTTCCCTCTCCTTTCATCTTTTTCATCTAATGAGCTCACAGTTTCAGCAATTTCTTCTTCCATAGATTGCTCCAAAATATTATTCTCTTCTTGGTCAGCGGAGACTTTCTCAATAAACGCATCAATATTGGAATTATATTCATAATTCTCATAGCAATATTTATGTATAGCAAAATTTTCAGGCCGATAAACATCATCATCAAAAGCTTCATACTTTACAAAAAAAGATTCAATTTCATAAGCACCCTTAAAAGCAACAAAATTTTCTTCTATTCGTTCCACATCATAGTAATCTTAAATACCATTAGCATAAGAAGCCAAGGTTTGATTATCATAAAATTTACATGAAAAGGGAAGGTGTGGATCCTTCATACTAGAGCAACAAGTATAATCATATCTCAAGCATAGTTCTCGAGCATACCAATGCAACATATGAATTTGATCCCATAATAATTTCCCTTTTTGATTCAAGCAATAATCCCTAAAGTATTCAAGTTGGTCCAACGTGTCTCCCACTATATAGTTGAATGGGGTTTTCTCGGGATTATTAAAATAGTGCATAATATCTTTCACATATTGAGCATCAAGGGTTTTAGGAGGTTCCCCATCTCCATGAGTAGCAAGTACACCTAATTTTGTTTTTGGTATTTCGTGTTCCATATCCATAACTGAAGATAGAGAAAACCTTAGAACAGCAAATAAAATCTACTTAGTGATAAAGCAAGCAAGCACACACGAGATTATTCACCCCACGCTATTGCTCCCTGACAACGGCGCCAGAAAAAGGTCTTAATAACCCACAAGTATAATGGATCATTTGTAGCCTTTATCGATAAATAAGAGTGTTGAACCCAATGCGGAGCTTGATAC
>NW_021201917.1:0-815 GCF_002162155.2 Triticum dicoccoides
TCTTCATGACTTATACATGTTCCTATGACTATGAGATTATGCAACTCCCGTTTACCGGAGGAACACTTTGGGTACTACCAAACGTCACAACGTAACTGGGTGATTATAAAGGAGTACTACAGGTGTCTCCAATGGTCGATGTTGGGTTGGCGTATTTCGAGATTAGGATTTGTCACTCCGATTGTCGGAGAGGTATCTCTGGGCCCTCTCGGTAATACACATCACATAAGCCTTGCAAGCATTACAACTAATATGTTAGTTGTGAGATGATGTATTACGGAACGAGTAAAGAGACTTGCCGGTAACGAGATTGAACTAGGTATTGGATACCGACGATCGAATCTCGGGCAAGTAACATACCGATGACAAAGGGAACAACGTATGTTGTTATGCGGTCTGACCGATAAAGATCTTCATAGAATATGTAGGAGCCAATATGGGCATCCAGGTCCCGCTATTGGTTATTCACCGGAGACGTGTCTCGGTCATGTCTACATTGTTCTCGAACCCGTAGGGTCCGCACGCTTAAGGTTACGATGACAGTTATATTATGAGTTTATGCATTTTGATGTACCGAACGTTGTTCGGAGTCCCGGATGTGATCACGGACATGACGAGGAGTCTCGAAATGGTCGAGACGTAAAGATTGATATATTGGAAGCCTATATTTGGATATCGGAAGTGTTCCGGGTGAAATCGGGATTTTACCGGAATACCGAGAGGGTTACCGGAACCCCCGGGGAGCTATTTGGGCCATAGTGGGCCTTAGTGGAAAAGAGAAGGGGCTGCCCTAGATGGGCTGCGCCCCCCCCCCC
>NW_021201918.1:0-2216 GCF_002162155.2 Triticum dicoccoides
TAGCCCCTCACTCCTTGGTCCCGTCCTGGTTTCCGGTCGGGGCTAACGGTGGCTGAGGTATGCGCGGGGCCGGGCCCTGCCGGTGTAGGACACAAGCAAGTAGGAAGGAAATAGCGCAAATTTCAAGGAATTCAAAAGCAAATATTACACTCCATACTGTTATCACAGCACCAAATGCAAGTTTTAACGCCTCCTCGAGGCCTGATACATGTGCAGGAACTAAAAGCAGTGCGGGAGCCACAACGGAGTCACTTGCCGGCCGTGGAGTTGCGCGGAGCGGGTTCGCCTTGTGGAGCTGCCGGGCTAGCAGCACTCCGCTTCGGCCTGGTGCTGAAGGCCCGGAACTTCCCCACCAGAGCCTCCGCACGACCCTTCACAGCCCCAGCAGCGGCAACGGCATGCTCGCCACTCGCTGGCTCCAGCAGGCTGTCGAGGTCGACGTTGGGGTCGCGAAGATAGATGTGGGTGAAGACACGTGTCAGCGCCGCAGAAGACAAGACGCGTGCCTCGGCCTCAGCCGTAGGGCCGAGGCCAAGGGCGACATCGTCAAGGGCACGAATCAGGAAAGGAAGCAGCAGTCAGCGGGGTAGAAGGAGAAGACGACAGCGTGACCACGGTGTCCTGAGGCAGACCCTGCTGCGCCCCAGCCGCTGTGGTGGCGGCGTCAAGCGAGGGCGCCTCGGGAGTCGCCAGGGCCATAGGAGCCGAGCTCGCCCCAGCCGGCTCGGCAGGGCCTCGCAGGGACGCCTGGGCAGGAGAGGCCCGCATGTCACGTTCATCTTCTTTCGCGAGCAGAGGCGCTGCGTGGATGGAGTCTTAGGAGTCCCCTTCGGCTTCTTTGCCGCGGGCGCCAGCCTAGCCGGAAGTTACGGACGTCAAGCCTCAGCGACGAAACAAGAAACAAGACAGGGATCAAGCACTTACAGGTCGTCGCCCGCAGACTTGAGCAGCCTCCGGGCGTACTTGAAGCCCGAGAGCCGGTTGCAAGGATCAGCCTCAAGGAGCGCGGGTGCAGCTGGGGCGCCTGCGGATCGCCTCGGGGCCGGGGCGGACCCGCGGGGGATCAGCCCAGTACGGTCCTTCTTCGGGACCCGGGGCAGGCTTCCGCCGCCCTGCTCGTCATCACCCTCGTCGTCGTCACTCAGAGAGAGGCGGAGAGCGTGGGACTTGCACCGAAGAGGTGGGGCCCTTGACTCTGCCGCGGAGTCAGCCCCCTTTTCCCGCTCCCCTTCCTCCCTCTCTTCGCTGGAGTCGCCGGAGGATACGTCCACCAGGTCCTCGGGAGCCTCCGCGGGCGCATGCCCGTCCCCGTTGAAGACGGACATGGACCCCACAACCTGCTCCCAGTCCTCACGAAGGAACAGGGGTGTCGGAGCGCCCTCCAACCTCGCCACGTCGCCATCGACCAAAGACTGGAGGACCGCGGCTAGATCCTCATCGGCCAGGACCGCGGGGCTCGGGTGGGGCCTCCACATCGAAAGCGAGTACTGACGAAGCAGAGCCAGCTGATGCTCCAGGAACTCCCTCAGCAGTGAGGCGCCGGTCAGCTTCGCCGCCGCCATGCTGGCCGGCCTCAGATCCGCATCCATCCTCTCCAACACCAGCCTTACGCGGGGATCCACAAGCTCCACCCGAGACCAGTCGTCGGAGCTCGAGGGGTGCCCCGTGGGCAAGACCAGCCGGGGGTGGACGCACCCAGCATCAACCAAGACCCACTTGATCCTGAAGCCCTCAATCCTTTTCCCGGGATTCGTAATGGCAATGGAGCTGCCGTACGCGACGAAGCTCGCACACGCAGAGACGGAACCACGAGAGGGCCGGAGGGAGAAGTAGTGGCGCAGCAGGGCCACTGAGGGCTTCACCCCCAAGTGAGCCTCGCAATAGTAGGGGAAGATTGCCAGAAGGAGGACAGAGTTGGGGTGCAGGTGCAGAGCTTGAAGGTTGTAATGGCAGAGGACAGAAAAGAAGAACTCCAAGAAGGGAGGCACCAGAGCAGCGACAATGGTGCTCATGAAGAGCGGATAGAAGGTGCTCCCTTGGCCCTCACTGAGGGCAGAGCCGGCCTTGAACACCTTCGCCCCGTCGACGCCCTGCGCCGCTGCCATCTGGCGCACCCGGGCAAGGCTCGCCTCCAACACGTTCGGCGAGTCCAAGGCGGACGAGTACCAAGCTCCGGCCGGGGCCTCGCGAGGCGCCATGTCTGGCTAGGGCACGCG
>NW_021201919.1:0-890 GCF_002162155.2 Triticum dicoccoides
GTGAGTGTTGATGACCGACACGTAAGCGCACCTTGGGGTCCAACAAGAATGGAAATCACTTTGGGATCCCAAAACTTTGAGTAATAGTCCACGAAACGGTTCAGAATCAGCCAAAACTACGAGTGTTGATGACCGACACGTAAACGCACCACAGGGTTCGTTACTCATGTACATCACTCCGAGACTCCAAAACAATGAGTAATAGTCCATGAAACGGGCCAGAATCGGCCAAAACTATGAGTGTTGATGACCGACACATAAGCGCACCTTGGGGTCTAACAAGAATGGAAATCACTTTGGGACCCCAAAACGGTGAGTAATAGTCCACGAAACGGGTCAGAATCGGCCAAAACTGCGAGTGTTGATACCGACACGTAAACGCACCACAGGGTTTGTTACTCGTGGAAATCAATCCGGTACCCCAAAACAGTGAGTAATAGTCCATGAAACAAGCCAGAATTGGCCAAAACTGTGAGTGTTGATGACCGACACGTAAGCGCACCTTCGGCTTCAACAAGAATGGAAATCATTTTGGGACCCCAAAACGGTGAGTAATAGTCCATGAAACGGGTCAGAATCGACCAAAACTATGAGTGTTGATGACCGACACGTAAACGCACCACAGGGTTCGTCACTCGTGGACATCACTCCGGGACCCCAAAACAGTGAGTAATAGTCCATGAAACGGGGCAGAATCGTCCAAAACTATGAGTGTTGATGACCGACACGTAAGCGCACCTTGGGGTTCAACAAGATGTGAAATCACTTTGGGACCCCAAAACGGTGAGTAATAGTCCACGAAACGGGTTAGAATCGGCCAAAACTACGAGTGTTGATGACGGACACGTAAACCTACCCCAGGGTTTGTTACTCGTGGAAATCACTCCGAC
>NW_021201920.1:0-1020 GCF_002162155.2 Triticum dicoccoides
GGTTCCCCCTCCTGAACTCGGTAGTGTTTTATTATAAGACTACCACGTGGTCATGCTTGTCTGGGACAACGTGTTCACATGTTTGTAGCAGAACCAGCTCATGTTTTGGAGCTTGCTATCGTAGTTCATCTCCCGAGAATCCCGCAACGTCATCTCGTCGATTTGTGTTGCAAACTTTCATTTTTCTTCCTAAGACTCGATGAGCCTGGAATATCCTAACACCAACCAGAGCTGAATCTCAGGCAGATATGATGGTTGGAACATTTCCCTAAGAACTATAATATTGGTCTCTCGATAACCGGTAAGGTGGATGTCGTGGCCAACACACCCATCCGGTAGACCTATTATTATAGTATCTTGTTTGAGGAAGTTGGCCACCCCCCCCCCCATAAGGATTTCGTAGGATTTACCTCCGTAACTGTTCCTTATGGATTCTATTGCTCCTGAAGTCCGACCTTTTACTTGATGTTCTAGTTATCAAACCATATCTATGAATGGGATACACTAGCACATCAAGGAGAACATTAGAAACGGAGTGCTAAATGTCTCTTGGTCGATCATCCAGATTTTATTTCCTTGGCCTCGCTAAGATGAAATCTGAGAAGTGTTATCTTCCTTTGCATCTGCATCATCCATCATCATTCATCATGGTAGCAAGTTGTGTTGCCAGGATCCTTGACACGGATGTTGGTAAAACCTTGATGAATATGGAAATGCTCAAGTTCTTGAGAGCACGCACAAGCGCTACGTGTTATCACCGGCACTAACTGGGTTTGCTCTCAGTTTCCTCGGCAATGCTATGACCTATTCAAACAGTGAATTCACTCCCTATTGTTGGGTTCTTCCCCAGCTACCAGAATCATTCCCAGCATTTGCATTCTGTTCCCAGCTTGCACCGCCATTGTGCCATTCTACCATGGGTCTCTTCCATTTCCGGTGATAAGCAAATTCATCCATTACGTTGTCTTCAACAAGGTAATCCACATCATCCAAGTCCGAGTATGCCATTCTACCGACCCC
>NW_021201921.1:0-849 GCF_002162155.2 Triticum dicoccoides
TTTCCCCTCCCGCGACCGAACGGAGCCGCCGCCACCGACGAGAGCCACCGTGGCTACCGGCCACCCCACGGCTCACCGACGCCCCAGGAAGCTCCGCCGGTCCTCCCTCGACCTCCTCGCCGTGTCACGCGACCAGAAGAGCCCCGGAACGCCACCCCCGACGTTTTCCCCTCGCCGGCCGCCGAGGATCTTCTCCGTCGATTCGGCCACTCCGGCGCGCCCCCGAGCCGGCTAACCATCCCTACGGCACCGCTGTGAGCTCCTACGCCTCCCCTCCCTCTTTCCCCCTTCGATTGCGCCCTATAGCCGCCGCCCCACGAGCACCGAAGCCGCCATCCGCCATGGCCGGTGAGCTCCGTGCTCCCGAGCTTCTCCGCCTGCGTTCGTTGCCTCCGGGTGTTCCTGGTGACCCCAGCATCCCGTAGAGCCCATCGGCCGCGCCCGCCGTGCCGTGTAACGCCGAAACCGAGCACGCCCGAGCTCCGGCCGCCGCTGCCGAGCTCGAGGCCATCGTCTCCGGCCGCCCTAGCTGCTGCTGCTTGCTGAAATGGGCGCGGGTGAGCTCCATCTCCCCGTAGCCGCTCTCCTCCGTCCATTTGGACGCCGGAGGAGCGAGCCCGCACCCTCCGCCGCGCCTGTTGCCACCGGCGACGAGCCGCCGGCGGGTTGGGCCCTGCTGACCAGGGGTTTGACCCCCCCCTGGGTCGATGACAGGTGGGGCCAGCCCCCCCTGTTAATTAGTTAGTTTATTTTAATTTAATTACCCCCCTGCTGACACTGACATGTGGGCCCTAGTGTCTTAATCCTTAATTAAACTAAAATAAACCCCCCCCTGACGCTGACCAGTGG
>NW_021201922.1:0-1116 GCF_002162155.2 Triticum dicoccoides
TTCCGACTAAAGTGGGAGAGACTGGCACCCGCTAGCCACCTTATGCACCAAGTGCATGTCAATGGGTGGAACCTGTCTCACGTAAGAGTACGTGTAAGGTCGGTCCGGGCCGCTTCATCCCACAATACCGTCGAAACAAGATTGGACTAGTAACGGTAAGCATATTGAACAACATCAACGCCCACAACTACTTTGTGTTCTACTCGTGCAAAGAATCTACGCAATAGACCTAGCTCATGATGCCACTGTTGGGGAACGTAGCAGAAATTCAAAATTTTCCTACGCGTATCACCAAGATCTATCTATGGAGAGACCAGCAACGAGTAGAAGGAGAGTGCATCTACATACCCTTGTAGATCGCTAAGCGGAAGCGTTCAAGTGAACGGGGTTGATGGAGTCGTACTCGTCGTGATTCAGATCACCGATGATCAAGTGCCGAACGCACGGCACCTCCGCGTTCAACACACGTACAGCCCGACGATGTCTCCCACGCCTTGATCCAGCAAGGAGAGAGGGAGAGGTTGAGGAAGACTCCATCCAACAGCAGCACAACGGCGTGGTGGTGGTGGAGGAGCGTGGTAATCCAGCAGGGCTTCGCCAAGCACCATGGGAGAGGAGGAGGAGGGAGAGGGGCAGGGCTGCACCAACGAGAGATCAAATCGCGTGTTATGGGCAGCCCCTAGGCCTCATATATATAGGGGAAGGGGAGGGCTGCGCCCCCTTTAGGGTTTCCCACCCCAAGGGGCGGTGGCCAGCCTCCAGATGGCATCTGGTGCGGCGGCCAAGAGGGGGGGAGGAGTCCATCCTCCCCAAGGCACCTCGGAGGTGCCTTCCCCCTTGAGGACTCTTCCCTCTAGGGTTCCCTAGGCGCATGGGCCTCTTGGGGCTGGTGCCCTTGGCCCATGTAGGCCAAGGCGCACCCCCTACAGCCCATGTGGCCCCCCGGGGCAGGTGGCCCCACCCGGTGGGCCCCCGGGACCCTTCCGGTGGTCCCGGTACAATACCGATGACCCCGAAACTTGTCTCGATGGCCGAAACAGGACTTCCTATATATAAATCTTTACCTCCGGACCATTCCGGAACTCCTCGTGACGTCCGGGATCTCATCCGGGACTC
>NW_021201923.1:0-1177 GCF_002162155.2 Triticum dicoccoides
GTCCAGGAGTTGCAAGTAGTTTCTGGTGTTTGTAGCCTACTGGAGGCCGTGGACAGCGCTGACCGTAGGGGTGGGCTGTGATGCGGTAGGTACGTGGCCGGGTGTACCGAATACCCGTTAGGTATCTCGGGAACCCTGTTCACATCGTTCGGGGCCGTATGGGAAACCTCGACCGGACTCCCTGCGGATGGAACCTGAATAGGCGATAAACCTGGACTGGAGGCTTAGGTGATTAGGTAGGTCGTGGCCGACACCCACGTTGGGCTTCCGCTTGAAGGTTGCCGAGTACATGTCGTGTAAACGACGGTAAGTGGTGAGAGCGTGTATGAAGAAGTACCCCCTGCAGGGTTAACATGATCTATTCGAATAGCCGCGTCCGCGGTAAAGGACTACTTGGTTTCCTATACAGTTCATAGACAAGTAAATGGAAACTACTAAAAGCCTCAAGATAAGTGTGAGTGCCGAGGATGGCTCTTCCGTAGGAAGACGGAGGCGGATCCTCGGTAGTGTATTGAATTGGTGAGTAGTGGACTCGTGTGCGCAAAACCATTTCAAGTTGGAGTATCGTAGAATAGCCTAGCCAAGAGTCAAAGCTGGCTTGCTGCAATAACTCCACCAACCCTTCTTGATACTATGCATGTATGTAGGATCTGATGTAAGTCTTGCTGAGTACCTTTGTACTCATGTTGCTATAATCTACATTTTTACAGAAGACGCTGCAACCCCTTCTGATGGGTTCTATGTAGACGTTGACATCAACGAGTAGGCTAAAGACCCAGGTGGTGACCCTGAGCTTGTGAAGGACCACGTAGTATAGCTAGGCTTTCCAAGCCTCTTTTATTTTACTAGTTGTCTGTACTCAGACAAGTTACTTCCGCTGCTGGTTTGTATGACTGTATGACTTGTATGTGGGGTCGTGAGACCCGTACCTTTGTGTATGTTATGTATGGCTCACTGAGCCTTAAATAAAGTACTTGTGTCATAGAGTCATGTTGTGATGCTTCGTTGTATTTACACATATCGAGCATATTGTGTGTATGATTGAAATGCTTGGTATGTGTGGGATCTGACTATCTAGTTGTTTATCTTTAGTAGCCTCTCTTACCGGGAAATGTCTCCTAGTGTTACCGCTGAGCCATGGTAGCTTGCTACTGCTCTGGAACACTTAGGCTGGCCG
>NW_021201924.1:0-1329 GCF_002162155.2 Triticum dicoccoides
CCGTCAAGCCATTCCGTCCTGAATGACTAGGAGAAACAAACTCCAGTACCTCATCCATATTTAGGATTGGGTCAAAGTAGTTGTGTTCCGCAGATCAAGTTACAATTCAGCTTCTGGTCTGCTCTACCCTGAAGTATTACCTTCTTTATGACAAGAATTTCATGAGAATTGCACCACCTTTTGTGAATTCTTGACATAGTGATACTTCTCGCCATCCTTTTTCATTCCTCGGTTCCGTGTTGTTGCAGCCGGAGTGCCGACAAGTGAATCATGGTGTGTGAAATCAATACTCCCAGCAACCTCGTTGCTTGGTAGCTAAAGGATAATAATTTCATTCTTAGCGTGTTGGTTTTTGAATCATCCTTCTAAGACTGATCGTGCTACCTAGTCCTTATTTCGGTGCACCCTTCGATTGATGAGTTAGGATCTTGTCAAGTCCTCACTCATTTGATCATATCGTCTTGCCCTCAAAAGCGAAATTGTTCTCGAGCTTAGTAACATACCGGTGGTTCATGATTTTCTGAATATCTTCTCGGAAGTATCACCAGGTCGTCACCTGACCGTTATGTTGAGCTCGAGATCAAGTTGGTTTCTTGTGAACCACCTTCTCTCCAAGAATCGGTGTTAGATATCCCTGAGCTAGTTGGTTAAGCTAGACAACAACTTGGAGAGTTGGAGGATAAAAGCTTGCCTGACTTAGTTCGTTCCAAAGGGATAATCTTGTGTAGTGTGTGTTGAAGAAAGATGATATCTTCATCGATTGGTCCCTGTGATCAGTTGCTGGACCTATTGTCTTATCAATCCCTTGATTTGAGTGTGGGCTATCGTCAAATCAAATCAGTACCAACGATGCTCGTAATGTTGTCCTACTCGTGGTTGATCCCTCGATCATACACCATTACATCTTTGGTCTGACCAATGCTATCACCGTGTTCACATGATGGTGGAAGTCCAGTGATATGGAAATTCCGATGAGTTGCTGTTGAGCCCATCAGTAGCATTTTGTCTCCCCCCATGAATCATGTTGAACATCAACCTAGTGTTGGAAACTTGTGTAAGCATTTCTTCGTGTTTCGTTCATGAAGTATATGTTTGGATGAAAGTAGTGACTTTCCCTAATTCATGTGCATATGATGCAAGTTGCCGCCATGAATTTGAGGAAGATTGTTTTGTTTCCTTGGAATCATCCCAAATCAGTCATGCACACGTGCGAAGTATTCTGTGGTCTGGAGACTTGCAACCTTCATTCCATATGTGTCCCGAGCACACCAAGCCACTGATTGATTTGTTCAAGGGGAAGAAGTTCCTTCATAAGAGCTAATCATATGA
>NW_021201925.1:0-1281 GCF_002162155.2 Triticum dicoccoides
GATGTTGTAGATGATGATGAACTCCTTGCTCTTGTGCTTCAAATGATAATCTCCCCAACACTCAACTCTCCTCACTGATTTGGCTGTGGTGGAAGAAAGGATTGAGTGGAAAGCAACTTGGGAAGGCTAGAGATCAAGCTTCATATGGTGGGAGTGGAGCAACTTGATCTCAACACAAGGGTAGGTAGTTCTCTTCTCAGAAATGTAAGGTAGGAGTGGTAGTTCTTTCTGATGGCTCTCTCCACGAATGAAGAGGGGGTGGAGGGGTATAAATAGCCTCCACACAAAATCCAACCGTTACACACATTTGAGCAATCTCGGTGGGACCGAAGTGGACAACTCGGTGAGACCGATATTTCAAATAATGTGAACGTTGGGATTTTCGGTGGGACCGAATATACAATCTCGGTTAGTCCGATTCGTGCAATGACAAGAGCATGCCAATTTCGGTGGGACCGACTTCATCATCTCGGTGACACCGATTTGATGACAGAAGGTTACAGAAGCTTGGCAACTCAAGTTTCGGTGAGACCGAGTTCAGAATCAGAAAATCCGAGTTTACTAGGGTTTGGCTTATGGCTGTGGTGGTTCATCTCGGTGTGACTGAGTTTGGAATATCGGTGGGACCGAGACTACTTATGAGTGTATATGGCAGTGAAAGTTGCTGATAGTTTAGGAGATGTATCACTAAGAACTTGAGCAACCAGATCATCATCATAACCTCATCCCCTTTTAATAGTATTGGCTTTTCCTATGGACTCAATGTGATCTTGGATCACTAAACCAAAAATGGAGTCTTGAGCTTTTGCCAATGCTTGCCTTAGCATTTTGGGGGGTCCACTTCTTCAGTCCTTGCCATACCCATATCACTAAACTCTCTGAAATGATTCTCAAGTAACTATTAGTTCAATGATATATATGTTGTTATTAATTACCAAAACCACCCGGGGATTAGTTGCACTTTCAATCTCCCCCTTTTTGGTAATTGATGACAACATATAGATCAAAGCTTCGACAAAGGATATAATCAATGAATGATATCGTCGCTCTGAGAAGTATGTGATAAGCAAGAGCTCCCCCTAAATTTGTGCACTATTTAAGATTTGCGTTTGAATGCAAATGCACAATCGATTAGGATCATGGGTCACTCTTCCATGTCACATACATCTTGGTGGAGCGCACAAAATGATAAGAATGAACAGCATGCACCCAATCACCAAGACATGAGTAAATGGTCATACGAGATAGGAATGGCATATGATAAGCATTAAGCACACATTA
>NW_021201926.1:0-1071 GCF_002162155.2 Triticum dicoccoides
ACAGCTACTTTCGGAGATACCTGTAATGCACCTTTATAGTCACCCAGTTACGTTGTGACGTTTGATACACCCAAGGCACTCTTACGGTATCCGGGAGTTACACGATCTCATGGTCGAAGGAAGAGATACTTGACACTTGCAAAGCTCTAGCAAAACGAACTACACGGTCTTTTATGCTATGCTTAGGATTGGGTCTTGTCCATCACATCATTCTCCTAATGATGTGATCCCGTTATCAACGACATCCAATGTCCATAGTCAGGAAACCATGACTATCTGTTGATCACAACGAGCTGGTCAACTAGAGGCTTACCAGGGACATAGTGTGGTCTAAGTATTCACACGTGTATTACGATTTTCGGATAATACAGTTATAGCATGAATAAAAGACAATTATCATGAACAATGAAATATAATAATACTTTTATTATTGCCTCTAGGGCATATTTCCAACAGTCTCCCACTTGCACTAGAGTCACCAATCTAGTTACATTGTGATGAATCTAACACCCATAGAGTTCTGGTGTTGATCATGTTTTGCACGCGAGAGAGGTTTAGTCAGCGGATCTGCGACATTCAGATCCGTGTGCACTTTGCAAATCTCTATGTCTCCATCTTGAACATTTTCACGGATGGAGTTGAAACGACGCTTGATGTGCCTGGTCTTCTTGTGAAACCTGGGCTCCTTGGCAAGGGCAATAGCTCCAGTGTTGTCACAGAAGAGTTTGATTGGCCCCGACGCATTGGGTATGACTCCTAGGTCGGTGATGAACTCCTTCACCCAAATTGCTTCATGCGCTGCCTCCGAGGCTGCCATGTACTCCGCTTCACACGTAGATCCCGCCACGACGCTCTGCTTGCAGCTGCACCAGCTTACTGCTCCACCATTCAACATATACACGTATCCGGTTTGTGACTTAGAGTCATCCGGATCTGAGTCGAAGCTAGCGTCGACGTAACCCTTTACGACGAGCTCTTCGTCTCCTCCATAAACGAGAAACATGTCCTTTGTCCTTTTCAGGTACTTCAGGATATTCTTGACCGCTGTCCAGTGTTCCTTGCCGGGATTAC
>NW_021201927.1:0-1765 GCF_002162155.2 Triticum dicoccoides
GGCTTGAACTCGCTCAGGGTTAACAGCAATACCTTTACCAGATATTACATGACCCAGATAGGTCACTTCTGACAACCAGAATTCACATTTAGAAAATTTGGCATAAAGGCGATGCTCTCGAAGTTTCTTCAACACTAGCCTTAGATGTTCGGCATGTTCTTCCTCGTTCTTGGAGTAGATGAGTATATCATCGAGGTAAACCACGACGAATTTATCCAAATACTCCATGAAGATTGAGTTCATTAACCGAGAAAAGGTGGCTGGAGCGTTGGTTAAACCGAAGGACATGACAGTGTACTCGTATTGGCCATAACGAGTAACAAAGGCCGTTTTAGGAATGTCCCCGTTTCTGATTTTGATTTGATGGTAGCCCAACCTCAAATCCATCTTGGAGAAGACTGAGGATCCAGCGAGCTGATCATACAGGTCGTTGATCCTGGGAAGCGGATATTTGTTCTTGATTGTGACCAAGTTGACAGGTCAGTAATCTACAACCATCCGGTCCGTACCATCCTTCTTCTTGACGAATAGGACGGGGCAAGCCCACGGAGATGAACTAGGGCGGATGAAACCCTTTTTCAAGGACTCATCGAGTTGTTTCTTAAGCTCGGCTAGTTCTAGGGGTGCCATCTTATAAGGTCTTCTAGCAATCGGAACGGTTCCTGGGATGAGGTCTATTACGAACTCGACATCCCTGTCAGGTGGAACACCCGGCAATTCCTCTGGAAAGACATCCGGGAAGTCACGGACTACCGGAATGTGCTCAAGGTCTGGCAAAGGGCTAGCGTTAAGAGAATATAATTGTCGCTTGGCTATTCGGGTCAAGACATTGACTATCTTCCCCGAAGGATGGGTGAGTTGAACAGTCCTAGAGAAGCAATCAATTTTGGCTTGATGAGCTGACATCCAGTCCATACCCAAAATGATATTAATATCTGAAGATTTAAGGGCTATCAAAGACGCGAGGAAAACAAGTATGTCGACTTGGATTTCATTTCCATAACTTACCCTAGAGGTCTGCCATCTAGAACCAGGAGTAGAAATTTCCATAGTGGATGGCATGTCACAGAATGCAACGTTATGCAAACGAGCATAATTTTCGGATATAAAAGAATGAGAGGCTCCTGTATCGAAAAGAACAGATGCCGGGTGGCAGTTAACAAGAAGCGTACCGAGAACGAAGTTGGGATCCTCTTGAGCTTCTTCGGCCGAGATACAGTTGACATGGCCACGTGAAGCGGTGGCCGGCTTGGCGTGGAACACTTTCCCTGTCGGCTTGCCACGGCCAACAACTTTAGCAGACTGGTTGGGGTTGGTCTGGGGACACTCACGCATATAGTGACCAGATTCCCCACACTTGAAACAAGTCACGGAACTGGTACGTGGAGGAGCATTGTTGGTTGGACCCCCATAGGGCTTGGCCGGTGCAGACTGTTGAACAGGGCGAGGCGCCTGGAAAGATGGCCTCGGTGTGAACCTGGGTGGCAGGGCGGTGTTGGGTACCCACACGCGGCGCTTCTGAGGACCAGCACCGGATGAGGAACCCATGTCACGGCCATGCTTGCGTGTTGCGTCATAGTCAGTCTGACCAGTTTCAGCACTGATGGCTTTGTTGACAAGTTTCTGAAAAGATGTGCACTCATGCAGACGGAGGTCGCGGCGAAGCTCAGGACTAAGGCCCTTACGGAACCTTGCTTGCTTCTTGGCGTCAGTAGACACTTCCTCAGTTGCATATCGTGCGAGGTTACCAAACTCCCTGCTGTAA
>NW_021201928.1:0-1488 GCF_002162155.2 Triticum dicoccoides
TAAAAGCCTATCTCTACATGTGCTGCTAAAAATATAAGAGATACAAAAATATGATTTTTTTATTTAACCTTATTATATAAGTAATTGTGTACATCATATAGCCAACAACGAGCTATACTGTTAGCCGTGCTTTTAAACACAGACAAGGCACTCGGGATACTGGCGCTCGAAAGGTCAATGCTCACTGGAGCTGGGTTAAAGCGAATGCGGACGGGAGTACGTCCAAGAATCTTGATTTTAGAGTAGGTGGAGCGGTACAACAGTGCTATACACACGACACGAGCCAGACGATTCATGCACGATACTCAAATCCAGCCGGACATGCACAGGATTTAGAAAGGCACTGGCCGCTGGATTAGCACGTCGTGCAAAGATCGTGCAGCAGTATCGTGTGGGTAGTAGTTTCGGGAGCGGTACTAAGGGGCAATAATGGGGGTTTTCTCTCGAGGGTGGTGGGTGGGGGATCTGCCAATTTTTCTCCTCCATCTGTGACCCCCGAGGTACCTGCACTCATGGCATGCTGACGAACTCTTCAGCTAGCGAGGGAGGTTGGTGTCTCCAAAGTGTTCCTAGATTTTGACTCGCAAGTTGCTCTTTGCAAGATTAGTTAAGACGCTAGGGATCTTTTAACATATGGGCCAGCTATTTTTTTGACGATGCTACGGTGGGCTTACGCCGGCCTGAACCATTTAATTAATAGAACAGAGTACGTTTACATAGGGAGAGAGCGGGAGGTAAGGTTGACAGTACAAAGCAGTTGGGTTACAATCTCACAGATAAGTGAAACAACGTGGCACACCAATCTCGAAGAAGGTTCATAGCCTGCTCACTGGGGCATCTGTTAGACCAAAGTATGTTGTCGTCCTCCACCGAGCGAGCAATGAGGTGGATAGGTTGTAGTTCCCCCCTAAAGACCTTTGCATTTCTTCTTTTCCAAATATACTAAAGAATAACAATGATGACTGTCGAGCGAGGTCTGTTGCGATTTCCGGTCCCCAAAGATGTTACAAGTCCGTTGGTAGTGTAGCAGATAGAGAGTTTGGTTCTTGCCAAAAGGGGCAAGGGTGGTGACACTAGAGGAAGAGGTGACGTGCTGATTCACGAGTCGGGTAGCAGTTGGAGTCCGTTAAACCCCTGTTGAAGCGTCTTTCATCGGTGAAGAGCCGATTTTTGCATGCAAGCCAAAGAAGAATTACGCATCTGTTGGGTGTATAGTTCTTCGAGATGGCCGGTGCGAAGGAGTCGATTGGTTTGTCGGTCCAAACAGCCTTGGTATGGGCCAATTGTTAATTAGGTGAAGGGCCTTCTTCGATCTTTTGAAGACTTTAGGGTTCTAATGGGTGCGACGTCCGTTCAATAAAGTCACACATGAACTAGTTACGAAAGGTTGCAGAATAAACTTTCTAAGGTTGTCCGTAATGATAGTATCATAAGTAGTATCATCCATGCCAACTAAGCAATTTTGATGAGATGGCATAAAATTAAATA
>NW_021201929.1:0-4961 GCF_002162155.2 Triticum dicoccoides
TAACGTGGTGTCACTCAGTGATTTTATCAAATTGCATCCACCCACGTTCCACCACTCCGTCGAGCCTCTCGACGCTGATGACTGGCTTCGCAGTATCTCTCACAAGCTGCGTTCCGCGCTAGTAGCTGAGGCTGACAAGGTCACCTTTGCTGCATATCATCTTGAAGGCCCCGCCAGTCTATGGTGGGAGAATTATGGAGCTATGCGCCCAGCGGGCCATGTCACTACTTGGGCTGAATTCAGCGAGGCTTTCCGTGAACATCACATTCCGGAGGGTCTCATGGACCGTAAACGTGAAGAATTTTGCAGTTTCACCCAAGGCCGACTTTCTGTGGATGTTTACAGCAGGGAGTTTGGTAATCTCGCACGATATGCAACCGAGGAAGTTTCTACTGATGCCAAGAAGCAAGCAAGGTTCCGTAAGGGCCTTAGTCCTGAGCTTCGCCGTGACCTCCGTCTGCATGAGTGCACATCCTTCCAGAAACTTGTCAACAAAGCCATCAGTGCTGAAACTGGTCAGACTGACTATGACGCAACACGCAAGCATGGCCGTGACATGGGTTCCTCATCCGGTGCTGGTCCTCAGAAGCGCCGCGTGTGGGTGCCCAACACTGCCCTGCCACCCAGGTTCACACCGAGGCCATCTTTCTAGGCGCCTCGCCCTGTTCAACAGTCTGCACCGGCCAAGCCCTATGGGGGTCCAACTAACAAGGCTCCTCCACGTACCAATTCCGTGACTTGTTTCAAGTGTGGGGAATCTGGCCACTATATGCGTGAGTGTCCCCAGACCAACCCCAACCAGTCTGCTAAAGCTGTTGGCCGTGGCAAGCCGACAGGAAAAGTGTTCCACGCCAAGCCGGTCACCGCCTCACGTGGCCATGTCAACTGTATCTCTGCCGAAGAAGCTCAAGAGGATCCCAACGTCGTTCTCGGTACGCTTGTTGTTAATTGCCACCCGGCATCTGTTCTTTTCGATACAGGAGCCTCTCATTCTTTTATATCTGAAAACTATGCTCGCTTGCATAACGTCGCATTCGGTGATATGCCAACCTCTATGGTAATTCAAACTCCGGAATCCAAATGGCAAACTTCTAGAGTAAGCCATGGAAATGAAATCCAAGTCGACAGACTTGTTTTCCTTGCATCTTTGATAGCCCTTAAATCTTCAGATATTAATATCATTCTGGGTATGGACTGGATGTCGGCTCATCAAGCCAAAATTGATTGCTTCTCTAGGACTGTTCAACTCACCCATCCTTCGGGGAAGATAGTCAATGTCTTGACCCGAATAGCCAAGCGACAGTTATATTCTCTTAACGCCAGCCCTTTGCCAGACCTTGAGGACGTTCCGGTAGTCCGTGACTTCCCGGATGTCTTCCCAGAGGAATTGCCAGGTGTTCCACCTGACAGGGATGTTGAGTTCGTAATAGACCTCATTCCAGGAACCGTTCCGATTGCTAGAAGACCTTATAAGATGGCACCACTAGAACTAGCCGAGCTTAAGAAACAACTCGATGAGTCCTTGAAAAAGGGTTTCATCCGACCTAGCTCATCTCCGTGGGCTTGCCCCGTCCTATTCGTCAAGAAGAAGGATGGTACAGACCGGATGGTTGTAGATTACCGACCTGTCAATTTGGTCACAATCAAGAACAAATATCCGCTTCCCAGGATCAACGACCTGTATGATCAGCTCGCGGGATCCTCAGTCTTCTCCAAGATGGATTTGAGGTTGGGCTACCATCAAATCAAAATCAGAAACGGGGACATTCCTAAAACGGCCTTTGTTACTCGTTATGGCCAATACGAGTACACCGTCATGTCCTTCGGATTAACCAACGCTCTAGCCACCTTTTCTCGGTTAATGAACTCAATCTTCATGGAGTATTTGGATAAATTCGTCGTGGTTTACCTCGATGATATACTCATCTACTCCAAGAACGAGGAAGAACATGCCGAACATCTAAGGCTAGTGTTGAAGAAACTTCGAGAGCATCGCCTTTATGCCAAATTTTCTAAATGTGAATTCTGGTTGTCAGAAGTGACCTATCTGGGTCATGTAATATCTGGTAAAGGTATTGCTGTTAACCCTGAGCGAGTTCAAGCCATCCTTAATTGGACTCCACCTGAATCGGTCAAGCAAGTTCGGAGCTTTCTGGGATTAGCGAGCTATTGTCGTCGCTTTGTCGAGAACTTCTCCAAAGTTGCCAAACCTCTAACCGAACTCCTCAAGAAAGATAGGAAGTTCGAATGGACTCCACAATGTGAGCACAGCTTTCAGGAACTGAAAAGACGCCTGACCTCTGCTCCCATACTGGTACCGCCAGACTTCTCCAAGGACTTTGTTATCTACTGCGACGCCTCGCGACAAGGACTAGGTTGCATTCTCATGCAAGATCGACACGTAATTGCTTACGCCTCACGGCAATTGCACCCACATGAGGAGAATTATCCTACTCATGATCTAGAGCTTGCAGCCGTAGTCTATGCACTTAAAACCTGGCGACATTACCTCCTCGGTAATCGTTGCGAAATATTCACTGATCACCAAAGTCTGAAGTACATCTTCACCCAACCAGATTTGAATCTCAGGCAAAGACGTTGGGTCGAGTTGATCACAGATTTCGACTTAGGAATAACTTACACCCCAGGAAAAGCCAACGTCATGGCTGATGCGCTAAGTCGTAAATCCTATTGTAACAACCTGATGTTACAACAAAGTCAACCGCTTCTCCATGAGGAATTTCGGAAGCTTAACCTTCACATTGTTCCTCAAGGATTTCTTTCCACCTTGGTGGCGAAACCCACTCTTACGGATCAAATCATCGCTGCCCAAAAGCGAGATAAGGGAATATCTAAAATCAAAGAGAACATTGCTAGCGGAGGTGCTAGTTGTTTCTCCACAAATGATCATGGTGTTGTGTACTTTGAGAACCGTCTAGTGGTTCCCAAGAACCAGCATCTACGGCAGCTGATCCTTAAGGAGGCTCATGAATCTCCTCTCACCATTCATCCCGGTAGTACTAAGATGTATCAGGACCTACGCCAGAGGTTCTGGTGGACTAGGATGAAGAGAGAAATTGCTCAGTATATTGATAATTGCGACGTCTGTCGTCGTGTAAAAGCAGAGCACCAACGGCCTGCTGGCACCCTTCAACCCTTAGCCATTCCTGAATGGAAATGGGATAAAATTGGTATGGATTTCATTACCGGTTTTCCCAGGACCAAGAGAGGGAATAATGCTATTTTCGTCGTGGTCGATCGTCTTTCCAAAGTAGCCCATTTCTTACCTGTTCGTGAGAGTATAACCGCTAGTCAGCTGGCAGACTTATACATCTCCCGAATAGTGTCCCTCCATGGTGTTCCTTTGGAAATCAACTCGGATCGAGGAAGTCTTTTCACCTCTCGATTTTGGGAAAGTTTCCAAAATGCTATGGGAACCCGTCTCTCCTTCAGCACCGCTTTCCACCCTCAGTCGAGTGGTCAAGTGGAACGCGTCAACCAGATTCTAGAAGACATGCTTCGAGCCTCTGTTATCTCATTCGGAATGGACTGGGAGAAGTGCCTTCCATTTGCCGAATTCGCTTACAACAACAGCTATCAATCTAGCTTGGGTAAAGCCCCTTTTGAAGTTCTCTATGGACGACGGTGTCGAACACCCCTTAACTGGTCAGAGACCGGGGAAAGACAATTCTTTGGCCCGGATATGATTCAGGAAGCAGAAGAACAAGTTCGTATCGTTCGTGAAAAGTTGAAAACAGCCCAATCTCGTCAAAAGAGTCAATATGACCGAAAACATAAGGCTATGATTTTCGAGGTTGACGAGAAGGCTTATCTTCGGGTCACCCCTCTGAAGGGAACCCATCGTTTCGGTATCAAAGGCAAATTGCCTCCTCGTTACATTGGACCTTTTCGCATTCTCGCCAAACGAGGAGAAGTTGCCTACCAGTTGGAACTACCTCCGCACCTCTCCAGAGTCCACGATGTCTTCCACGTTTCTCAACTCAGGCGTTGCTTCTCGGATCCTATCCGTGAAGTGGACCACGAAACGCTTGATCTCCAAGATAATCTTACATATCGAGAGTACCCCGTGCGTATCCTCGATCAGGCCGAACGTACCACCCGACGTCATAATATCAAGTTTCTCAAAGTTCAATGGTCGCACCATTCTGAGGATGAAGCAACTTGGGAAAGGGAGGATCGTCTTCGACTTGAGTATCCCGCCTTCTTCGCGGAGGAACCCAAATCTCGGGACGAGATTCCTTTGAGTGGGGGTGAGTTGTCACACCCTAGCTAGTCATGCATTAGAGTGTTGCATCATGTTTACTCTTTCATCAGAAACTTGAAATGAGGATCTGTGAAACCCTCAGAATCATTCCTGAAAATGATCCAAATAAAAATTTCTCCAAAAGGGTCCAAGAAAATGCTCATGTTGCTCTCTGAAAATATTGGACAGAGATAAAAATCAAACCAATATTTTTAAGAGCTCATAGGTATTTATTTTGGGCATTTGGAATTAATGCATAAATATTTGCATTGGAAATATATTAATTATATATATTTATATATGTCCAAATATTATGCCAATTATAAAGGAGCTCTGGAATAATATATCTAGCTCCTGCAAAAATTGGCATAAGTTAAATAAATGATTTAATATATTATTTAAATCAAAACAAATGTCAGAAATTAGAAAACAGAAAAATAAATAACAGGAGGAGCTTACCTGGGCTCCTCCCTGTGCGGCCCAGCGAGCTGGCCGGCCCAGCAAGCCAGCCCAGCCCACCACCGCCGTCGTCCTCCTGGCGCCAGTCGGCCAGGCGTGTGGCCGGCGCGCGCGCACGGCCGGAGCGCCACGCCACCAGCCCGTCTGCCTGCCTCCCCCGCCAGCGCGACGCCGCGACGCTTCTCCTCGGTGCCGCCCCGATCCCCTGGCCTTATCCCCCCCTCTCTCCCGTGCTGCT
>NW_021201930.1:0-1232 GCF_002162155.2 Triticum dicoccoides
CTGGGTGGAGCTTGAGCTTCCTGGGGATGGTTCTGGTCGAGTGCCTCGGCGAGAGTTTTTTGGAGCTCGGCCTAGTGTGGGTTCATGAACGCTTTCCTGTAACTGAATGCTTCTTATTATGCATGCTTTAAAACTATAGTCTTTGACTGCTCGAGTGGCTGTGTTAAAGCAAAACAAAAACAAAACTCCCCTATATTATGAAGTGAACCCTACCTTATTATATGTGTGTATATTGTTCAGTTATTGTTTGCTCTCCGCGGGATCAGTTATTGTTTGCTCTTCTATGTGTGATATACTGCTTTGTGACATGCAGTCATTTTTCTCCTTTTGGATTGCCTATTTTTGTTTCCTTTTTGAAGTTCTTTTCCCTCTGCTAACCGTCTTATTTTTTGATACCAGTGTGGCCTCTGGGCTGCTTGTGTCTCCTTGACCCATTTATTCGTGATGCAAGGAAATGGTGTCTGTGTTGTCCCCTCCTGCAGCCGTTAGATCTAGCCCCTTGCCTGAAACATGATACCATTATACAGCAGTGCAAGTGTCTTGCCTGATGGTCATTAAAAAATTCATATACACGAATGGTTGGACTGAATTTTTCAACATAATAAGTACTTGTTTTCTACAGTTGGTAGCATATATATATATATATATATAACTTACGGAGATCTCATGTAACAGGAACAGACATCTAAGTCGAAACTTAGGGATCATCTTATAGCCTCATGTTCACTTCTCTCCCTTTTATTTCATCTCATTCCATCGTTTAAGCATAAGCTCAGTTTCATTTGCTCAAGTTGGAGCTGTGGTGTACCTCTGGATGAGTATGCTACTGAGAGGGTTTAGATCAGAGAACTAAACAAGTTGTGGGTCAGTGGCTAACCAAATGCCACTGACCATACATCTCTTTGTTACTTGGATACTAACAGCAAATCAAAATGAGCAGGGAGGAAACAACACTAGTTTTTAGTAGATATATGTTTGTGATTTACATGCAATGTTGTTCCTTGCAAAAGTTTCTTGGCTAAGCAACATTGAGAAAAGGATTACTGAAGCGGTGACTGGGTGGGTACACCTGAGGCGATTGATGTCAAGATCCTGAGCATGTGGAATTTCGTTTGTCGAGTCCTGGCACCAGTATTGTTGGTTGTTTTGTTAACTTTTCCCCCCTGTTTATGGGAGATCCTGTAGAATGAGGGGAGAGAGGGGTGGCGGCTGGGATAGAAAGATGGCCTGGT
>NW_021201931.1:0-1144 GCF_002162155.2 Triticum dicoccoides
CGATTCATCTGTTACTTGCTGCGGTAGCTGAACCCCTTTATCCTTTGCATGACCTGTCATTGCCACAGTAAATAGATGAAACCCACTAGCATGAGTAGGAGTTGTTTGAGCCCTGTTGTGCCTACTCATTCATGCTTGTTTGTCATGCCTGCTACTGCTTAGAGTCGAGTCAGGTCTGATTCATCCGGGATGAATCAGAGGTGTGTGAACATGTCCTACTGTGTGTGAGCTAAGTGTGTGAACACGATTTGGTAAAAGGTGTCGGTGAGAGGCCATGTAGGAGTACATGGTGGGTTGTCTCATTGAAGCCGTCCTCAGGAACTGAGTTCTGTGTTTGTGATCCATGACTCAGCTACTACCATACATTGGGCCCTGAAATATGACCCCGCTCGACTTCTTAATCACCCTTGTCCTCTGTCCAGGAGTTGCAAGTAGTTTCTGGTGTTTGTAGTATGCTGGAGGCCGTGGACAGTGCTGACCGTAGGGGTGGGCTGTGATGCGGTAGGCACGTGGCCGGGTAAACCGGGCGCCCGTTTGGTGTCACGGAACCCTGTTCACATCGTTTGGGGCTGTGAGCGAAACTCCGGCCGGATCTCCTCATGGATGGAACCCGAATAGGCGATAAACCTGGACTAGAGACTTGAGTGTTTAGGTAGGTCGTGGTCTACACCCACGTCGGCTTCCGCTTGAAGTCTGCCGAGCACATGTCGTGTGCAGACGCTAAGTGGTGGAAACATGTATGAAGAAGTACACCCCTGCAGGGTTAACATCATCTATTCGAATAGCCGTGTCCGCGGAAAAGGACTTCTGGGTTGCTTATATCAGTTCATAGACAAGTGAAAGTGGATACTTTAAAATGCGCAAGATAAGCGTGAGTGCTATGGATGGCGTTCTCGTAGGGAGACGGGAGCGGATCCATAGTGGTGTATTGATATGGTGAATATGTGGACTCGTGTGCGCCACCTCAAAAGAGTCGCTTGCAGTCGTAGTTTAGGATAGCCACCGAGTCAAAGCTGGCTTGCTGCAGTTAAACCCCACCATCCCCTTGTTGAAAATGATGCATATGTAGTTAGTTCTGATGTAAGTCTTGCTGGGTACATTTGTACTCACATTTGCCTATTTTATGTTTTTGCAGAGAGACTTC
>NW_021201932.1:0-1610 GCF_002162155.2 Triticum dicoccoides
GAATAGCCGTGATCTTCGGTAACAGGACGACTCCGAGTTATACCTTGACCTTATGACAACTAGAACCGGATACTTAATAAAACACACCCTTCCAAGTGCCAGATACAACCGATGATCGCTCTCTCACAGGGCGACGAGGGGAGGATCATCGGTTAGGATTATGCTATGCGATGCTACTTGGTGAACTTACCATCTACTCTCTTCTTCTGCTGCAAGATGGAGGTTACCAGAAGCGTAGTCTTCGAAAGGACTAGCTATCCCCCCTTATCCCGGCTTTCTGCAGTTCAGTCCACATATAATAGCCTTATTCCAGTAGATACCAATGCATACATATGTAGTATAGCTCCTTGCTTGCGAGTACTTTGGATGAGTACTCACGGTTGCTTTCTCCCTCTTTTCCCCCTATCCCTTCTACCTGGTTGTCGCAACCAGATGTTGGAGCCCAGGAGCCAGACGCCACCTTCGACGACGACTCCTACTACACGGAGGTGCCTACTACTACGTGCAGCCCGCTGACGATGACCAGGAGTAGTTTAGGAGGATCCCAGGCAGGAGGTCTGCGCCTCTTTCGATCTGTATCCCAGTTTGTGCTAGCCTTCTTAAGGCAAACTTGTTTAACTTATGTCTGTACTCAGATATTGTTGCTTCCGCTGACTCGTCTATGATCGAGCTCTTGTACTCGAGCCCTCGAGGCCCCTGGCTTGTAATATGATGCTTGTATGACTTATTCTATTTGTAGAGTTGCGTTGTGATATCTTCCCGTGAGTCCCTGATCTTGATCGTACACGTTTGCGTGTATGATTAGTGTACGATTGAATCGGGGCGTCACACTTTCCTCTTGCATATGATTATACTTGTACGGCTTCGTTCCTTGTTCGTGTATTACGCCACAATATGCACCATATTGACTTAGCGATTTGCAAGCTGGGTTGCCTAGCTCCTGTGCTTACCCCTACGTTCCCGATTGTTTGGCTAGGGAGTAAAGGGAGCACCTCTACGATTGTCATGAACAGGTCATCCGAGCTCTGACCTCAGACTGGGTGAAGCCGAAAGGTAGCACTCTTATTGTTTTCAATAATGGTCGGCACACAACGGAACTCATGAGTACAAAAAATCTATTGCACAAGTCTCATAATAATAATGAGCACCGAAGAAAGGTATTGGTGGGGGTACTATTTTCTTCGAAGATGCTTCTTACACTTCGTCAGTAATATAGCATAAGTTCCCTGAGCGCGCTTTGTCTGTTACAGCCTTATGGCCTGATTGCCTGGTCATGGAAACACCGTCGATACACTCGACAGGTGGAGTACATGACACTTTGCGGCCCTTGGCCGAAGAGGGAGAAGCCTACGGTCGGTTAAGACGCGTTTAAAGTTTGGGTGAACACATATATGATATAAGTACTTTGGTACATACAATCATTATACATAAAATTCTTTTACCCAAGTCACTTGGGGGCTCTTAAAATTTATATGAGCTATTTTCTAGTAAATGTGTTTTCTTCTTGGTCGTTGCAAGGTCTTTTTCTACCGCTCCTTTTTGACTCGAGTGTATGGTCAATAGCCGGATAGAAGCCGTACGCTGACCCGCGTGAAGTCTTGAGATCGAAT
>NW_021201933.1:0-1886 GCF_002162155.2 Triticum dicoccoides
CGTCTTCCTCTTGAAGATCCATTTATTTAACATGGCTTGCTGATCACTGAGCAAGTCAATCAAAGTCCATACTTTGTTCTCATACATGGATCATATCTCAGATTTTATGGCCTCAAACCATTTCGTGGAATCTGGGCTCATCATCGCTTCCTCATAGTTCGTAGGTTCATCATGGTCTTGTAACATGACTTCCAGAACATGATTACCGTACCACTCTGGTGCGGATCTTACTCTGGAAGACCTACGAGGTTTGGCAGCAACTTGATTTGAAGTTTCATGATCATCATCATTAACTTCCTCACTAATTGGTGTAGTAATCACTGGACTGATTTCTGTGATGAACTACTTTCCAATAAGGGAGAAGGTACAATTACCTCATCAGGTTCTACTTTCCTCCCACTCACTTCTTTCGAGAGAAACTCCTTCTCTAGAAAGGATCCATTTTTAGCAACGAATATCTTGCCTTCGGATCTGTGATAGAAGGTGTACCCAACAATTTCCTTTGGGTATTCTATGAAGACGCACTTCTCCGATTTGGGTTCGAGCTTATTAGGTTGAAAACCCTTTTCATATAAGCATCGCAACTCCAAACTTTAAGAAACGACAGCTTAGGTTTATTGCTAAACCATAGTTCATACGGTGTCATCTCGACGGATTTAGATGGTGCCCTATTTAAAGTGAATGCAGCTGTCTTTAATACATAACCCCAAAACGATAGTGGTAAATCGGTAAGATACATCATAGATCGCGCCATATCCAATAAAGTGCGGTTATGACGTTCGGGCACAACATTACGTTGTGGTGTTCCATGTGGCGTGAGCTGTGAAACTATTCCACATTGTTTTATATGAAGGCCAAACTCGTAACTCAAATATTCTCCTCCACGATCAGATCGTAGAAACTTTATTTTCTTGTTACGATGATTCTCCACTTCACTCTGTAATTTTTTGAACTTTTCAAATGTTTCAGACTTGTGCTTCATTAAGTAGATATACCCATATCTGCTCAAATCATCTTGTGAAGGTCAGAAAATAACGACACTTGCCACGAGCATCAACACTCATTGGATCGCATACATCGGTATGTATTATTTCCAATAAGTCAGTAGCTTGTTCCATTGTTCCGGAGAACGGAGTTTTAGTCATCTTGCCCAAAAGACACGGTTCGCAAGCATCAAATGATTCATAACCAAGTGATTCTGAAAATCCATCTTTATGGAGTTTCTTCATGCGCTTTACACCGATATGACCCAAACGGCAGTGCCACGAATAAGTTGCAGTATCATTATCAACTTTGCATCTTTTGGCATCAATATTATGAATATGTGTATCACTACGATCGAGATCCAACAAACTATTTTCATTGGGTGTATGACCATCAAAGGTTTTATTCATTTAAACAGAACAACAATTATTCTTTGATTTTAAATGAATAATTGTATTGCAATAAACATGATCAAATCATATTCATGCTCAACGCAAACACCAAATAACATTTATTTAGGTTCAACACTAATCCCGAAAGTATAGGGAGTGTGCGATGATGATCATATCAATCTTGGAACCACTTCCAACACACATCATCACTTCACCCTCAACTAGTTTCTGTTTATTCTGTAACTCCTGTTTCGAGTTACTAATCTTAGCAACCGAACAAGTATCAAATACTCAGGGGTTACTATAAACACTAGTAAGGTACACATCAATAACATGTATATCAAATATACCCTTGTTCACTTTGCCATCCTTCTTATCCACCAAATATTCAAGGCATTTCCGCTTCTAGTGACCATTTCCTTTGCAGTATAATCACTCAGTTTCAGGCTTTGGTCCAGCTTTGGGCTTCTTCGTGGGAGTGACAACTTGCTTGTCATTCTACTTGAAGTT
>NW_021201934.1:0-1270 GCF_002162155.2 Triticum dicoccoides
CGATTTCCAAGGTTGTTGAACCCTAAGGTGCGCTTACGTGTATGTCATAAACAACCGCAGTTTGGGCTGATTCTGGCCCGATTCATGGACTGTTGCTCACCATTTTGGGGTCCCAGAGCTATTTCCACGATTGACGATCCCCTGGGTGCGTTTACGTGTCCGTCGACAACACTCGCGATTTTGGCCGATTCTGGCCCGTTTCGTGGACTATTACTCACTGTTTTGGGGTCCGAAAGCGATTTCGATGGTTGTTGAACCCTAAGGTGCGCTTACGTGTCGGTCATCAACAATCGCAGTTTGGGCTGATTCTGGCCCGATTCTTGGAATATTACTCACCATTTTTGGGTCCCAAAGCGATTTGCATAGTTGTTGAACCCCAAGGTGCGCTTACGTGTCGGTCACCAACACTCACAGTTTTGGCCGATTCTGGCCCGTCTCTTGGACTACCACTCATTGTTTTGGGGTCCCAGAGTGATTTCCACAACTGACGAACCCCAGGGTGCGTTTACGTGTCGGTTATCAACACTCGCAATTTTGGCCAATTCTGGTTCATTTCATGCACTGTTACTCACCGTTTTGTGGTCCTAGAGCAATTTCCACGATTGACGATCCCTCGGGTGCATTTATGTCTCGGTCATCAACACTCGCAGTTCTGGCCGACTCTGCCCCGTTTCATGGACTATTACTCATTGTTTTGGGGTCCGGAGCGATTTCCACGATTGACGCACCCCGGGGTGCGTTTATGTGTTGTCCACCAGCAATCTTAGTTTTGTTCGATTCTGGGCTCTTCCATGGACTATTACTCACCATTTTGGGGTCCCAGAGCTATTTCCACGATTGACAATCCCGAAGGTGCGTTTACGTGTCCGTCGTTAGCAGTTGCAATTTTGGCCGATTCTTGCCTGTTTCGTGGACTATTACTCACCATTTTGGGGTCCGAAAGTGATTTCCATGGTTGTTGAACCCTAAGGTGCGCTTACGTGTCGGTCATCAACAATCGCAGTTTGGGCTGATTCTGGCTCGATTCTTGGAATATTACTCACCATTTTGGGGTCCCAAAGCGATTTGCATAGTTGTTGAACCCCAAGGTGCGCTTACGTGTCGGTCATCAACACTCACAGTTTTGGCCGATTCTGGCCCGTCTCTTGGACTATCACTCATTGTTTTGGGGTCCCAGAGTGATTTCCACAACTGACGAACCCCAGGGTGCGTTTACGTGTCGGTTATCAACACTCGCAATTTTGGCCAATTCTGGTTCATTTCATGCACT
>NW_021201935.1:0-1980 GCF_002162155.2 Triticum dicoccoides
GGTCAGAATCGGCCAAAACTGCGAGTGTTGACGAACGACACGTAAGCGCACCTTGGGGTTGAACGACTATGGAAATCGCTTGGGGACCCCAAAACAGTGAGTAATAGTGCACGAAACAGGTCAGAATTGGCCAAAACTGTGAGTGTTGCCGACGGACACGTAAATGCACTCCTGGGATCGTCAATCATGAAAATCCCTCCGGGACCCAAAACGGTGAGTAATAGTGCACGAAACGGACCAGAATTGGCCGAAATTGAGAGTGTTGATGACCACATGTAAACGCACCCCGAGGTTCAACAATCATGGAAATCACTTCGGGACCCAAAAACTAAGTATAGTCCAAGAAACGGGCCAGAACAGACCCAAACTACGAGTGTTCACGACCAACACATAGCACTCCTTGGGGTTCGACAACCATGGAAAGCGTTTTGGGACCCCAAAACGGTCAGTAATAGTCCATGAAAGAGCCCAGAATCGGACAAACCTAGGATTATTGATGACCGACATGTAAATGCACTCAGGGGTTCGTTAATCGTGGAAATCACTCCAGGACCCCAAAATAGTGAGTAATAGTCCACGAAACGGGTCAGAATCGGCCAAAACTGCGAGTGTTGACGAACGGCACGTAACCGCACCTTGGGGTTGAACGACTGTAGAAATCGCTTGGGGACCCCAAAACAGTGAGTAATAGTGCACGAAACGGGTCAGAATTGGCCAAAACTGTGAGTGTTGCCGACGGACACGTAAATGCACTCCTGGGATCGTCAATCATGAAAATCCCTCCGGGACCCAAAACGGTGAGTAATAGTGCACGAAACGGACCATAATTGGCCGAAATTGAGAGTGTTGATGACCACATGTAAACGCACCCCGAGGTTCAACAATCATGGAAATCACTTCGGGACCCAAAAACTAAGTATAGTCCAAGAAACGGGCCAGAACAGACCCAAACTACGAGTGTTCACGACCAACACATAGCACTCCTTGGGGTTCGACAACCATGGAAAGCGTTTTGGGACCCCAAAACGGTGAGTAATAGTCCATGAAAGAGCCCAGAATCGGACAAACCTAGGATTATTGATGACCGACATGTAAATGCACTCAGGGGTTCGTTAATCGTGGAAATCACTCCAGGACCCCAAAATAGTGAGTAATAGTCCACGAAACGGGTCAGAATCGGCCAAAACTGCGAGTGTTGACGAATGGCACGTAAGCGCACCTTGGGGTTGAACGACTATGGAAATCGCTTGGGGACCCCAAAACAGTGAGTAATAGTGCACGAAACGGGTCAGAATTGGCCGAAACTGTGAGTGTTGACGACGGACACGTAATTGCACTCCTGGGATCGTCAATCATGGAAATCCCTCTGGGACCCAAAATGGTGAGTAATAGTGCACGAAACGGACCAGAATTGGCCGACATTGAGAGTGTTGATGACCACACGTAAACGCACCTCGAGGTTAGTCAATGGTGGAAATCACTTTGGGACCCCAAAACTAAGTATAGTCCAAGAAACGGGCCAGAACAGACCCAAACTACGAGTGTTCACGACCAACACATAGCACTCCTTGGGGTTCGACAACCATGGAAAGCGTTTTGGGACCCCAAAACGGTCAGTAATAGTCCATGAAAGAGCCCAGAATCGGACAAACCTAGGATTATTGATGACTGACACGTAAATGCACTCAGGGGTTCGTTAATCGTGGAAATCACTCCAGGACCCCAAAATAGTGAGTAATAGTCCACGAAACGGGTCAGAATCGGCCAAAACTGCGAGTGTTGACGAACGACACGTAAGCGCACCTTGGGGTTGAACGACTATGGAAATCGCTTGGGGACCCCAAAACAGTGAGTAATAGTGCACGAAACGGGTCAGAATTGGCCAAAACTGTGAGTGTTGCCGACGGACACGTAAATGCACTCCTGGGATCGTCAATCATGAAAATCCCTCCGGGACCCAAAACGGTGAGTAATAGTGCA
>NW_021201936.1:0-1026 GCF_002162155.2 Triticum dicoccoides
ATTCTGGCCCGTTTCATGGACTATTACTCACCGTTTTGGGGTCCCAAAGCGATTTCCATGGTTGTCGAACTCCAAGGTGCGCTTACGTGTCGGTCATCAACAATCACAGTTTGGGCCGATTCTGGCCCGTTTCTTGGACTACTACTCTATTTTGGGGTCTCAGAGTCATTTCCATGATTGACGAACCCCAGGGTGCGTTTACGTGTCGGTCATCAACACTCACATATTTTGCCGAATCGTGTCCGTTTCGTGCACTATTACTCAATGTTTTGGAGACCCAGAGGGATTTCCATGATTGATGAACCCCGGGGTGCATTTATGTGTCTGTCGTCAACACTCACAGTTTTGGCCAATTCTGACATGTTTCGTGGACTATTACTCACGGTTTTGTGGTCCCGAAGTGATTTCCATAGTTGTTGAACTCCAAGGTGTGCTTACGTGTTGGTCATCAACACTCGCAGTTTTGGCCGATTCTGGCCCGTTTCATGGACTATTACTCACCGTTTTGGGGTCCCAAAGCGATTTCCATGGTTGTCGAACTCCAAGGTGCGCTTACGTGTCGGTCATCAACAATCACAGTTTGGGCCGATTCTGGCCCGTTTCTTGGACTACTACTCTATTTTGGGGTCTCAGAGTCATTTCCATAATTGACGAACCCCAGGGTGCGTTTACGTGTCGGTCATCAACACTCACATATTTTGCCGAATCGTGTCCGTTTCGTGCACTATTACTCAATGTTTTGGAGACCCAGAGGGATTTCCACGATTGATGAACCCCGGGGTGCATTTATGTGTCTGTCGTCAACACTCACAGTTTTGGCCAATTCTGACATGTTTCGTGGACTATTACTCACGGTTTTGGGGTCCCGAAGTGATTTCCATAGTTGTTGAACTCCAAGGTGTGCTTACGTGTTGGTCATCAACACTCGCAGTTTTGGCCGATTCTGGCCCGTTTCATGGACTATTACTCACCGTTTTGGGGTCCCAAAGCGATTTCCATGGTTGTCGAACTCCAAGGTGCGCTTAC
>NW_021201937.1:0-1059 GCF_002162155.2 Triticum dicoccoides
AAATGTGGCTAACAAAAGAGACAAGGTGTACATGTTGTATATGTATATGTCATCCATTTTTACTTCCCTTGATTTTTGCATATATGACACATGAATAGATGAGTAACTTGCATAGTTCATAAAATCTAAAGCCAAAAAATTAGCACAAGAAGTAGAAGGCATGAAAATATTGCAACTCAGTTTGCACATATAAGTGAAGCTCTTATTCATTTCAAAAGATTGACAATGTTCATCATTAAACCATCCCAATATTGGTGAATAAACCTTACTTGCATCAAATTTACATGCTACAACATGCTTAAATAAGCAAACATGCAATAAGTCATTCAACACAGAATCATCACCAAGATTAGAGGTCATATCAAAATGATTAAACATTGGTTCTTTTGCATCAATAGTTAATTCAATGGGTGCACTCAAAATTGTTGGTATTTTCAGTTGTTTGATCACATGGCAAAGTCAAATTATCAACGTAGTCCTCTAAAATAGGTGGTGTGATCAAAGTAGTGGGTAGCTCATCAGATGGTGCATTCAAATTGACAAGGCATTCATCATTCTCATGTAGAGATGGAAGATCAGTACCTTTGTCATTACCTCTTATGATCAACTCAGATGATGTAGCCACTCTCGGGGGCGATGTGTCACATGGTCGAGGTGATGTAGTCCTGACAACAACGGATGTGGTTGTCATAGTATGCCTAGTAGTTGAAGGAACAATCATATCAACTCTTGGAATGTGCACCATGCGCTTGTTCTCCTCGTGGCCAACACGTCGTTTTATTTCCTGTTCAGCTTTGCAAGCAAGATGAAACAAATGGTCCATAGGATAACACTCTTCATGAATTAGTATCTCTTGAATATCACGGTTTAATCCTCCCCAAAATCTATCCATAAAATCATCTTCACTTTCTTCTAAAGAGGAATGCAACAAGGTAGTTTGTAAATCATCATAATATTTTGTTACAGTTTCACTACCTTGTTTTAAGTGTTGCAACTTCTTAATCATGTCACGAGTATAATAAGCAGGGACGAAAGTATGTCGCATGGCAAGTTTCAAAT
>NW_021201938.1:0-1594 GCF_002162155.2 Triticum dicoccoides
GAGATTTGGGTTCCTCCGGGAAGAAGGCGGGATATTCAAGTCGAAGACGATCCTCCCTTTCCCAGGTTGCTTCATCTTCAGAATGGTGCGACCATTGAACCTTGAGAAACTTGATATTATGACGTCGCGTGGTACGTTCGGCTTGATCGAGGATACGAATGGGGTACTCTCGATAGGTAAGATTATCTTGGAGATCAAGCGTTTCGTGGTCCACTTCACGGATAGGATCCGAGAAGCAACGCCTGAGTTGAGAAATGTGGAAGACATCGTGAACTCTGGAGAGGTGCGGAGGTAGTTCCAATTGGTAGGCAACTTCTCCTCGTTTGGCAAGAATGCGAAAAGGTCCAATGTAACGAGGAGCCAATTTGCCTTTGATACCGAAACGATGGGTTCCCTTCAGAGGGGTGACCCGAAGATAAGCCTTCTCGTCAACCTCGAAAGTCATAGCCTTATGTTTTTCGGTCATATTGACTCTTTTGACGAGATTGGGCTGTTTTCAACTTTTCACGAACGATACGAACTTGTTCTTCTGCTTCCTGAATCATATCCGGGCCAAAGAATTGTCTTTCCCCGGTCTCTGACCAGTTAAGGGGTGTTCGACATCGCCGTCCATAGAGGACTTCAAAAGGGGCTTTACCCAAGCTGGATTGATAGCTGTTGTTGTAAGCGAATTCGGCAAATGGAAGGCACTTCTCCCAGTCCATTCCGAACGAGATAACAGAGGCTCGAAGCATGTCTTCTAGAATCTGATTGACGCATTCCACTTGACCACTTGACTGAGGGTGGAAAGCGGTGCTAAAGGAGAGACGGGTTCCCATAGCATTTTGGAAACTTTCCCAAAATCGAGAGGTGAAAAGACTTCCTCGATCCGAATTGATTTCCAAAGGGACACCATGAAGAGACACTATTCGGGAGATGTATAAGTATGCCAGCTGACTAGCGGTTATACTCTCACGAACAGGTAAGAAATGAGCTACTTTGGAAAGACGATCGACCACAACGAAAATAGCATTATTCCCTCTTTTGGTCCTGGGAAAACCGGTAATGAAATCCATACCAATTTTATCCCATTTCCATTCAGGAATAGCTAATGGTTGAAGGGTGCCAGCAAGCCGTTGATGCTCTGCTTTTACACGACGACAGACGTCGCAATTAGCAATATACTGAGCGATTTCTCTCTTCATCCTAGTCCACCAGAACCTCTGGCGTAGGTCCTGATACATTTTTGTGCTACCGGGGTGAATGGTGAGAGGAGATTCATGAGCTTCCTTAAGGATTAATCGCCTTAGGTTGCGCACTTTGGGAACTACTAGTCGATTCCCGAAGTATACGACTCCTTGATCATTAACGGAGAAACAATTCGCAATTCCTTTCTGAATGTTTCTCTTGATGCGGGAGATTCCCGGATCTACCTTCTGTGCGTTGATAATTTGATCCGTAAGGGTAGGTTTTGCCACCAAGGTGGAGAGAAAACCTTGAGGTACAATGTGAAGGTTAAGCTTCCGAAATTCCTCATGGAGAAGCGGTTGACTTTGTTGTAACATCAGGTTGTTACAATAAGATTTACGACTTAGCGCATCAGCCATGACGTTGG
>NW_021201939.1:0-762 GCF_002162155.2 Triticum dicoccoides
GGGGGATATGGGCTAGGGTTCGGTGGGAGTGGGGGGTTAAGCAGGGGTAGGGTGGGCCGGTCGGTTGGCCTTTGCCCAGTTGGGCTGGTGGCCTGCTGGGCCGAAGCCCAGTGATGGGGGGGGTTTGCTTTTTTTTTTATTTCTTTTTTTTACTTATTTTCTTTAATGTTTTCATTTAAAGTTTCTTTTATTTTAGTTTTATAAAATACCCAGTCAGCACCTAAATTAGTGTTACTAATTAGTCCACTGCCACAATTATTTTGGCACACTACTAATTTAGTTTTATTATTATAACTTTATAAAAGGCATCTAATTAATTGTTTTTGGGCTGTCATTTCTATTACTTTAGTGCATTTAAATATCTTATTAAAAGATAATTTAACCACCAATATTTACTAAGGATTATTAGACACCTTAGGAACAATTTAGTTTTGAGTTTTGAAAACTTTAATTGTTTAACTTAAATTCAAATTTTGAATATGAATCGTTTCGAACTAACGTGAGATTATCAACAGTAATCCGAGGTGACATGGCATCATTAATGTGGGGTTACTATAGCCTAATTATCCGGGCGTCATATAACTATGGAACCATATGTCTGTGGTAAACAACTCACGCATCATCGGAGGGGAAGCAAGGATGATGAAGGACCCCTCCATGATCATTTTCTCCTCTGATAGAGTGCCGGAAAAGGCCTCTAGATTGGATCTCATAGTTCTGGAACTTGCGGTAGTGGAAAAAGTATTTTTTGACTGGTAACTG
>NW_021201940.1:0-624 GCF_002162155.2 Triticum dicoccoides
GAATCGGCCAAAACCGCGAGTGTTGATGACCAAATCGTAAACGCACCCAAGGGTTCGTTAATCGTGGAAACCTCTCCGGGACCCCAAAACAGTGAGTAATAATCCACGAAATGGGCCAGAATTGGTCAAATCTGTGAGTGTTGATGACCGACACGTAAGTGCGCCTTAGGGTTCAACAACTATGGAAATTCGTTTGGGGCCCAAAAATGGTGAGTAATAGTCCACGAAACGGGTTAGAATCGGCCAAAACCGCTAGTGTTGATGACCAAAACATAAACGCACACCAGGGTTCGTTAATCGTGGAAATCACTCCGGGACCCCAAAACAGTGAGTAATAGTCCACGAAACGGGCCAGAATCGGCCAAATATGTGAGTGTTGATGACCGACACGCAAGCGCACCTTGGGGTTCAACAACTACGGAAATAGCTTTATGGCCCAAAAACGGTGAGTAATAGTCCACGAAACGGGTCAGAATCAGCCAAAACCGCGAGTGTTGATGACCGAAACGAAAACGCACCCAGAATTCGTTAATCGTGGAAATCACTCCGGGACCCCAAAACAGTGAGTAATAGTCCACGAAACGGGCCAGAATCGGCCAAATCTGTGAGTGTTGATGACCTACA
>NW_021201941.1:0-1059 GCF_002162155.2 Triticum dicoccoides
GATCTTTATATCGTTTTCAAGCGATTTCATCCCCTCTATCCAGTGGCACACTTGGTTTTCCAAGTTGATGCCAGGTTCATGCATTTCCTGTCATATCTTGCATTTTGCATCCCGCATCGCATCCCGCATAGCATATCGTCATTTCATCATATTGCTTGGTCTTGCCCGTGGTTGATTGTATCCTTGTTGCTTGTTTGTCTTTGGGTAGAGCCGGGAGACGAGTTCGCTACCGAGGAGCCCGTTGAGTTTGCTTGTGAGGATCCAGTCAACTCTGACAACTGTGCAGGCAAGATGATCATACCCTCGAAATCACTACTATCTTTGCTATGCTAGTTTGCTCGCTCTTTTGCTTGCCACTGCTACGATGCCTACCTTTTGCTTGTCAGCCTCCCAATTGCCATGTTGAACCTCTAACCCACCATTATCCTAGCAAACCGTTGATTGGCTATGTTACCGCTTTGCTCAGCCCTTCTTATAGCGTTGTTAGCTGCAGGTGAAGATTGGAGCCGTTCCTTGTTGGAACATTTATTTACTTGTTGGGATATCATTATATTGCTATGTTATCTTAATGCATCTATATACTTGGTAAAGGGTGGAAGGCTCAGCCTCTCGGCTAGTGTTTTGTTCCACTCTTGCCGCCCTAGTTTCCGTCATATCGGTGTTATGTTCCCGGATTGTTGCGTCCCTTACGCGGTTGGGTTATAATGGGAACCCCTTGATAGTTCGCCTTGATTAAAGCTTTTCCAGCAATGCCCAACATTGGTTTTACCATTTGCCACCTAGCCTCTTTTTCCCTTGGGTTTCCGGAGCCCGAGGGTCATCGTATTTTAGCCCCCCTTGGGCCAGTGCTCCCTCTGAGTGTTGGTCCGAACTGAGCTGCCTGCGGGGCCACCTCAGGGAAACTTGAGGGTTGGTTTTACTCGTAGCTAGTCTCATCTGAGTGTGCCCTGAGAAAGAGATATGTGCAGCTCCTATCGGGATTTGTCGGCACATTCGGGCGGTGTTGCTGGACTTGTTTTAACCTGTCGAATCATCTTGTTGTACCAAGATACCGAGTCT
>NW_021201942.1:0-1443 GCF_002162155.2 Triticum dicoccoides
AATAATAAGGTGACGCAGCACCTAAAATAGCCTCGGGACGAAATTTATGAAGTGGCATCTTGTATATTTCGTCCAAGGCTTCATGCACACATTATGGTGGCTTCAAAGTCCTGAAATCATCACTTGTAACTCCGTTCTTGTTCTTGCTCCAATGTTCATCCTTCTCCAAGCTAGGCCCTTCATTTGTAAGCAAAACAAATGTATCCAATTTAGGCAGCATCATATTCTCATGAACATTAGAATCATTACCAAGAAACGAAAGTACCTGATAATTTAGTTGGCGTGCACGAGCTCTAGTAATTGGTCCAGTATGTATAGCAGCAGGGGCTGTGGGTGTAACAATTGTATTGATGTCCTCATCAAAGAGTGAAAATCAGATTGTGGCAAAAGAATTTGAGCAACAAATGAAGCCTAATAATAAACCATCTAGTGTTGCTTCTGAAATTAAATTGAAAAGTGCATGTTTATTTGCCACCAAATCTGATATTGATGAGCTAGATATCAGCAAATCTGTTTGCTATGCTTTTGTGTGCAAAGAGGCATTATTTTCATTCGAGGACGTGCCTTCCTCTTTGCCTCCTACTGTCACTAACATTTTGCAGGAGTTCGCTGACGTTTTTCCACAAGACGTGCCACCGGGATTACCGCCTATTCGAGGGATTGAGCATCAGATTGACTTAATTCCCGGTGCTTCACTGCCAAACCGTGCACCATACCGTACCAATCCAGAGGAGACGAAGGAGATTATCCGTCAAGTACAAGAGCTTCTCGACAAAGGTTATATACGTGAATCCCTTAGTCCTTGTGCTGTTCCTATTATTCTAGTGCCGAAAAAGGATGGTACATCACGTATGTGTGTTGATTGTAGAGGCATTAATAATATTACTATTCGTTATCGTCATCCTATTCCTAGGCTAGATGATATGCTTGATGAATTGAGTGGCTCTACAATATTCTCCAAAGTTGATTTTCGTAGTGGCTACCATCAAATTCGTATAAAATTGGGAGATGAATGGAAAACAGCATTTAAAACTAAGTTTGGATTATATGAGTGGTTAGTCATGCCTTTTGGGTTAACTAATGCACCTAGTACTTTCATGAGATTAATGAACGAAGTTTTACGTGCTTTCATTGGACGATTTGTGGTAGTTTACTTTGATGACATATTGATTTGTAGCAGATCTTTGGAGGAACATTTGGAACATTTACGTGCTGTTTTTATTGCTCTACGTGATGCACGTTTGTTTGTAACCTTGGGAAGTGCACCTTTTGCACCGACCGAGTATCTTTTCTTGGCTATGTTGTTACTCCACAGGGAATTGAAGTTGATAAAGCCAAGATTGAAGCTATTGAGAGTTGGCCGCAGCCCAAAACGGTCACACAAGTGAGGAGTTTTCTTGGCCTCGCTGGATTCTATAGGCGTTTTGTGAGAGATTTCAGCAC
>NW_021201943.1:0-1045 GCF_002162155.2 Triticum dicoccoides
ATTTGTATTTATAGATATACTACTGCCACCTTAATTCTCAACCGAAAATAAAATAGTTTAATATTTTATAAAATTCAATAGGCATGTATTTAACTGTTTTAACTACTGTTTTAATTATCTTAGAGCCTTTAAACACTTTATCAAAGTTTGGTTTCTCCACCATAATTACCGCTGCATTATTTAGTTCACTCCGAACATTTTAGCTTTAAAGTTGGAAACTTTTGTTGTTTGCCTATGTTTTAAATTTGAATTTGAATCGGGTTCGAATCAACGTGAGTTTAATCACAGAAATGGAGGTGACGTGGCATCATTAGCTTGGGATTACTGTAGTCTAATTATCCGGGTGTCACAATTCTCCTCCACTACAAGAAATCTCGTCCCGAGATTTAAGAGGGGAGTAAAGGGGGGGGGGGTTCTGGTTATTCTAATGGATCTTCTTGAAGAAGTTAATCCCTTTCGTTGATGTCTTCAATTCTTTATTCCAAAGCATCATGATGAAGTTGTCGTCCTTTCTTCGGGGAACTCCATCGTACTTACGAATAGGTAAGGGGCATCTCTACAATGATAGGAGGTTATAAGGGAAATTCATCTGGGGGTATCCCAAGAATGAACATATGAGTATCTCTCGAGTTGAACAAATTACACCTATCGAGAGCAAAGTAAGACGATGCAATAAGAAGTTTCAAGCGGATAGGCAATCGTTCATTGCCTGAAGCAGAGTGCGAAAGGGGTTCTGAGCAACGGGAATAAGTATTGTGTCCGATACCAGAATAGATCAACAGGCAAGTGGCCCGTGAATTACATACAAAGTCAAGCACGAGGAATAACTTTGACAACAGGTTGTACAGGAGAGTCAGGTTTCGTTCTTGGGACCTGTGGGTTATGGGCCCACCATGTGGGTTAAAAGTAGAAAGGGGGGGCTGACATCTTGTACGATCACGATAGCAAGGCATGTCAGAGAGTAGCATGTCAGTTATGTCGGCAACAATGTCGGTACCAAGGGCGAGGGACGAAGAGAACCATTTTCCTGCTCGTTGAACGAGGC
>NW_021201944.1:0-3091 GCF_002162155.2 Triticum dicoccoides
TTCGACTATCATGTTGAGCACAGACCTCAGGTACAGAAGCCAATCCCAAGATTGCCAAGGTTCCCAGGTCCTGCATCAGCACCTGGCTCCTTCAATATTAATGGCTTCAGGGTAGACAACACATTCTTCGATAGCTCCAGGAACCCCTACTCAAGGGAAAGGATATCATCTGATCGGTTCTGGAGCTATCCTCAGCGAAGCTATTACTCATGCATTCTTTACAACCAAGGTTGCATCTTCCCACACAAGCGCCTTGACATTGAAGCCATAGCTGGTCTGCCTTGTCTAGAAGAAGCTTTGGATTGCTTCAAGGAAGTTGGACTGCTGCCGTTCGTTACTGACCAAGAGCATTGGAATGAAGAGCTGCTGCTCCAATTCTATGCCACACTTCACATCCGCAGGTACAACAGAGATCCGAAGACTTGGGTCCTAGAGTGGATGACCAGATATGTTCATCACGAAGCCAATGCATTTGACATCATTGAGCTCACTGGTTTGCCCACTCCTGGCGATCTCTATGAGCATGGCTGTCAGCTGCATAGTGAAGCTATTGAGAGCATCTTTAAGAGGCCAGAACCTGATATGAGTCAGATGCTCAGCATGATGAAGCCATTGCCCCAAGATGCTGCTTATCCAACAGAGTTCTTCGTTGAAGACCTTGAGTATCTGCCAAGAACCATCTATCACATCATCAGGCGAACTCTCTGGCCCATCAAAGGGCACTCTCCAAATGCCAAGCTTGAGGGTGCAATGAAGACTTTGGTCTTCTATATTCTTCATGGAAAATGCTTCAATGCACATGACTTATTTATCCGCCAACTTGCTGCATCAGGCTCTGATCTATTTGGCTTGAAGTTCTACGCCCCATGGGTAATGCGGCTAATTAAACTTCACTCCGATATCTCATATCAGCCATCTGCTCACAATCATAGGATTTTTCTGCCTGATGTGGATATCTCTACTGAAGCCATCTATCCTGAGCCTGCAAAGGAACCTCTAAGTCTTCAGAATGCAGAGCATCAGAGTTTCTCACAGAACATTGAAGGAGTTGAAGCAGTCACTCGGGTGTATCCTTTGGATGGCACTACACGTGCACCACACCCTGCGTCTACTGAAGTCACTGATAGTACAACTGCTCCAAGACCGAAGAAGCGCACTCGTGTTCTCAACGACCGAGAGCTTCTTGTGGCTCTTCATCAGAAACAGGATAGGCATCATGACTGGCTGAAGCGTTAGATGAAAAGCCTCTTGGTGGAGGTTAATCGCATTCGCAATCTTGCCACCAAGAATGCTTTCGTTGCCCATGAAACCTGTCGCCGCACATGGAAAGGGCTAACGATGATGTGTTCTGAAGATGATCTCCAAGAGGATGGCTTCACTGAGCGATTCAAGTTTGACTCCACACCTCCTCGAAGAGCTGTGCTGCTAGGAACTCCATCCCTTGAAGACTCTGAGTTCTCTTCATCTGCCGCAAACAGTGACTGCCAGAGTTATCGAGGATGAAGATGATGCTACTTCACCACCACCTCCTTAAGCACGCGTCAACTCTGCCCCAAGCTCTTCAGCACCGCCAAACACCACCAACGACCCTGCTACTTCACCTACTCCGCATGGGAACGAGTAGATACTCTATGTCTTCAAACCTTTTTGGTCCTTACTGACAAAAGGGGGAGAAGCATATGAGGTTGATAGTCTTCAAGCGGGTCCATATGGGCGGGTGCTTTAAATTTTGCTTCGTGCTTACAACTCTCATTTTGCTACATTTGGTTCTTTGAGTTGTAACACTTAAACTCGATGGTCGTCTGCTACTTATCTGCCACTTTGTTTTGCGATGATAAATTCTGCATGTGCGACGATAAATTCCGCACTTAGATCATTCTGCAGACGTCCATTTTCCATTATGCATTGTCATTATCTTCATATACTTTCACATGCATAGTGGATTGTCATCATAAGTTGAAGTGGATCTCAACAAGTACAACCTGCCATGTGCATTTGCATTCCAAAAGCAAATTACCTATATGCACATCTTCAGGGGGAGCCCTTGCAACTTATGAAGACAATTCCTTATCCTTTACAATTTCACAGATTATATTCCCCGTTGAAAACTTCAACTAGTTTGTCATCAATCACCAAAAAGGGGGAGATTGTACGTCCATCTAGTGCCACCCCTAGTTGGTTTTGGAGTATTGACGACAAACCTAGTTGAGGGACTAATGTGTTTATGAGAATTACAGGATAACACAGGTAGAAGTCCCTCATTGATTCGGTTTTCCTACCAGAGATGACCCCTAAAAATGTATGAAGACATTGAAGTCAAAGGTGGTATATGAAGATATTCACATTGAAGACTATGACAAGAGAAGACACCACATGAAGCCTATGGAGCTCGAAGACTTAGATCTTTCGTAGTTCTTTTTCTTTTGTGTTGAGTCATAGGAACCACCGTACTGTTAAGTGGGGTCCAAGAGAACCAGTCAGAATGACTGAAGTGATGCCTAACCAAAACCTATGTCTTCGAGTGAAGACTATGAGAGCAAATCTTGTCCAGAGTCGGACAAGTCAGCTTTGCTTGTAGCCCAAGTAAAGTTGCCGTGTGAGTTTGAAATCTGACCATTGGAACACATGTCAGTTCCTTAGTGACCCAGGGTCATTTCGGACAAATCAGGTCGGGTTGCCAAGTGGCTATAAATAGCCCACCCCCCACAACCATAAACGGTTGGCTGCTCAGATTAAGAGTATGGCTTTTGTCGTTTGAGAGCAACCCACCTCGAAGCCTTTGAGAGAGAATTCCTTGCGAGGATAAAGCCCTAACCACCCAGAGCCAAAGAGAATTGGGCATCACTTAAGTCTTCTTGTCTGTGTGATCTGAAGACTTATTACACTTGAGGACTGTGCATCCTCCAGCCGGTTAGGCATCGCGTTCTGAGCATCCAAGAGACATTGTGGATTGCCGGTGAACGAAGTCTGTGAAGGTTTGGGAGTCTACCTTGAAGACTTACCAGAGTGATTGGGCGAGGTCTGTGTGACCTTAGCTCAAGGGGAATACGGTGAGGACTGGGTGTCCTGAGCTGCGTGTTCAGGACTGGGT
>NW_021201945.1:0-991 GCF_002162155.2 Triticum dicoccoides
AAGGACGGCTTGAACTCGCTCAGGGTTAACAGCAATACCTTTACCAGATATTACATGACCCAGATAGGTCACTTCTGACAACCAGAATTCACATTTTGAAAATTTGGCATAAAGGCGATGCTCTCGAAGTTTCTTCAACACTAGCCTTAAATGTTCGGCATGTTCTTCCTCGTTCTTGGAGTAGATGAGTATATCATCGAGATAAACTACGACGAATTTATCCAAATACTCCATGAAGATTGAGTTCATTAACCGAGAAAAGGTGGCTGGAGCGTTGGTTAATCCGAAGGACATGACGGTGTACTCGTATTGGCCATAACGAGTAACAAAGGCCGTTTTAGGAATGTCCCCGTTTCTGATTTTGATTTGATGGTAGCCCAACCTCAAATCCATCTTGGAGAAGACTGAGGATCCAGCGAGCTGATCATACAGATCGTTGATCCTGGGAAGTGGATATTTGTTCTTGATTGTGACCAAATTGACAGGTCGGTAATCTACAACCATCCGGTCCGTACCATCCTTCTTCTTGACGAACAGGACGGGGCAAGCCCACGGAGATGAACTAGGGCGGATGAAACCCTTTTTCAAGGATTCATCGAGTTGCTTCTTAAGCTCGGCTAGTTCTAGTGGTGCCATCTTATAAGGTCTTCTAGCAATCGGAACGGTTCCGGGGATGAGGTCGATTACGAACTCAACATCCCTGTCAGGTGGAACACCTGGCAATTCCTCTGGAAAGACATCCGGGAAGTCACGGACTACCGGCACGTCCTCAAGGTCTGGCAAAGGGCTGGCGTTAAGAGAATATAATTGTCGCTTGGCTATTCGGGTCAAGACATTGACTATCTTCCCCGAAGGATGGGTGAGTTGAACAGTCCTAGAGAAGCAATCAATTTGGGCATGATGAGCTGACATCCAGTCCATACCCAGAATGATATTAATATCTGAAGATTTAAGGGCTATCAAAGATGCGAGGAAAACAAGTCTGTCGACT
>NW_021201946.1:0-1492 GCF_002162155.2 Triticum dicoccoides
AACATCGACCATTGGAGACACCTGTAGTACTCCTTTATAATCACCCAGTTACGTTGTGACGTTTGGTAGTACCCAAAGTGTTCCTCCGGTAAACGGGAGTTGCATAATCTCATAGTCATAGGAACATGTATAAGTCATGAAGAAAGCAATAGCAACATACTAAACGATCGGGTGCTAAGCTAATGGAATGGGTCATGTCAATCAGATCATTCTACTAATGATGTGACCTCGTTAATCAAATAACAACTCATTGTTCATGGTTAGGAAACATAACCATCTTTGATTAACGAGCTAGTCAAGTAGAGGCATACTAGTGACACTCTGTTTGTCTATGTATTCACACATGTATTATGTTTCCGGTAAATACAATTCTAGCATGAATAATAAACATTTATCATGATTATAAGGAAATAAATAATAACTTTGTTATTGCCTCTAGGGCATATTTCCTTCAGTCTCCCACTTGCACCAGAGTCAATAATCTAGATTACACTGTAATGATTCTAACACCCATGGAGCCTTGGTGCTGATCATGTTTTGCTCGTGGAAGAGGCTTAGTCAACGGGTCTGCAACATTCATATCCGTATGTATCTTGCAAATCTCTATGTCTCCCGCCTGGACTAGATCCCGGATGGAGTTGAAGCGTCTCTTGATGTGTTTGGTCCTTTTGTGAAATCTGGATTCCTTTGCCAAGGCAATTGCACCAGTATTGTCACAAAAGATTTTCATTGGACCCGATGCACTAGGTATGACACCTAGATCGGATATGAACTCCTTCATCCAGACTCCTTCATTTGCTGCTTCCGAAGCGGCTATGTATTCCGTTTCACATGTAGATCCCGCTACGACGCTTTGTTTAGAACTGCACCAACTGACAGCTCCACCGTTTAATGTAAACACGTATCCGGTTTGCGATTTAGAATCGTCCGGATCAGTGTCAAAGCTTGCATCAACGTAACCTTTTACGATGAGCTCTTTGTCACCTCCATATATGAGAAACATATCCTTAGTCCTTTTCAGGTATTTCAGGATGTTCTTGACCGCTCTCCAGTGATCCACTCCTGGATTACTTTGGTACCTCCCTGCTAAACTTATAGCAAGGCATACATCAGGTCTGGTACACAGCATTGCATACATGATAGATCCTATGGCTGATGCATAGGGAACATCTTTCATATTCTCTCTATCTTCTGCAGTGGTCGGGCATTGAGTCTTACTCAATTTCACACCTTGTAACACAGGCAAGAACCCTTTCTTCGCTTGATCCATTTTGAACTTCTTCAAAATTTTGTCAAGGTATGTGCTTTGTGAAAGTCCAATTAAGCGTTTTGATCTATCTCTATAGATCTTAATGCCTAATATGTAAGCAGCTTCACCGAGGTCTTTCATTGAAAAACTTTTATTCAAGTATCCCTTTATGCTATCCAGAAATTCTATATCATTTCCAATCAGTAATATGTCATCCACATATAATATCAGAAATGCTACAGA
>NW_021201947.1:0-1297 GCF_002162155.2 Triticum dicoccoides
AGGTGGCTGGCGGGTGTCTGTCTCTCCTACTTTAGTTGGAGCGGAATCGATGAACAGGGTCCTTATGAAGGGTAAATAGAAGTTGACAAATCACATTGTGGCTTTAACGTAGGTAAGAAAACGTTCTTGCTAGAACCCTAATTCAGCCACGTAAAACTTGCAACAACAATTAGAGGACGTCTAACTTGTTTTTGCAGCAAGTGGTTTGTGATATGATATGGCCAAAGTTGTGATGAATGATGAATGATCTATATGTGATGTATGAGATGTTCATGCTATTGTAATAGGATTCACGACTTGCATGTCGATGAGTATGACAACCGGCAGGAGCCATAGGAGTTGTCTTTATTCTTTTATATGACCTGCGTGTCATCAAGAAACGCCATGTAAATTACTTTACTTTATTGCTAAACGCGTTAGCCATAGTAGTAGAAGTAATAGTTGGCGAGCAACCTCATGGAGACACGATGATGGGGATCATGATGATGGAGATTATGGTGTCAAGCCGGTGACAAGATGATCATGGAGCCCCAAGATGGAGATCAAAGGAGCTATGTGATATTGGCCATATCATGTCACGTTTATTATTTGATTGCATGTGATGTTTATCATGTTTTGCATCTTGTTTACTTAGAACGACGGTAGTAAATAAGATGATCCCTCACAATAATTTCAAGAAGTGTTCCCCCTAACTGTGCACCGTTGCGACAGTTCGCTGTTTCAAAACACCACGTGATGATCGGGTGTTTTATTCAGACGTTCACATACAACGGGTGTAAGACAGATTTACACATGCAAACACTTAGGTTGACTTGACGAGCCTAGCATGTACAGACATGGCCTCGGAACACAAAAGACCGAAAGGTCGAGCATGAGTCGTATAGAAGATACGATCAACATGAAGATGTTCACCGACGTTGACTAGTCCGTCTCACGTGATGATCGGACACGGTCTAGTTAAACTCGGATCATGTAATACTTAGATGACTGGAGGGATGTCTAATCTAAGTGGGAGTTCACTAATAATTTGATTAGTTGAACTTAATTATCATGAACTTAGTCTAAAATCTTTGCAATATGTCTTGTAGATCAAATGGCCAACGTAGTCCTCAACTTCAACGCGTTCCTAGAGAAAACTAAGCTGAAAGACGATGGCAGCAACTATACGGACTGGGTCCGGAACCTGAGGATCATCCTCATAGCTGCCAAGAAAGATTATGTCCTACAAGCACCGCTTGGTGACGCACCCGTTCTCCCTGCAGAACAAGATGTTATGAACGCTTGGCAGGCACGTTTC
>NW_021201948.1:0-1265 GCF_002162155.2 Triticum dicoccoides
CATGCTTGTCACACGAATGCAGGAATGTATAAAAGGTTATTTTCCTGTTGTTGAACATAATGGGAGGGTTGTGTAGCTGGTTAGCCTGTTCACTCATCAAACTTGAGGTCTCGGGTTCGATAACTACATTTGAGCATAATTCGTGCCAGGAGGATTCTTTGACTGGTCAAAATGGATGGATACAGAGCTATACGATCTCGTAGTGACCGTATAATCACCTCATCATGTATAAGCTGCAGCCTCGGCGCTTGTTTTCTAGGGTTTGCACTCTTCACACTCTCTCTCCAGTATATATATACATGCTGGAGCCTCAGCGCTTGTAGTTGCTCTCTTCACACTCTCTCACCCTCTCCAGATCTAAACAAGACCGTGTTGGCCTCTCTCTCTCTTGGCGCTTGTAGTTGCTCTCTGCACACTCTCTCACCCTCTCCAGATCTAAACAAGACTTCATTGGCCTCTCTCTCTCTCCCCTCACTGCTGGTAAAAGAGCCGGCAGGATCCGTCCGCTGGGAAGGGAAGGAGGCTTAACGCTATCGCCGTCGGCGAGGGAGGGAATCCACTACCGGCGCAGCTGTTCACTTTCGCCCAACGGCAGCACGGGAGGGCCTCTAACCCCTTCTTCTTCGCCGTCGTACATAGTGTGGGCCGAATGGCCTCCGGTCGCCCACCGAACCACACCCCAAGAACCTTAAGGTCTAATTTACTTATTCCACATGCATTGCTCTAGTTGCATGTGGTCTTTTTCCGCTTCTGCACTCGAATCTAGGTGTTGGATCAAACAGGAATGTAGTGGGGAAAGTTGTATACCATGAATCTAGGACGTGGTTCAAAGAGGAAAGGAATGGGGGAAAGTAGTGGGAAAAGTTGTATAGCATGAATCTAGGATGTGGTTCAAAAAGGAAAGGAAGGGGGAAAGTCATGGGGAAAGTTGTATCGCATGAATCTAAGACGTGGTTCAAAGAGGAAAGGAATGTGGGAAAGTAGTGGTGAAAGTTGTATAGCATAAATCTAGGATGTGTTTAAAAGAGGAAAGGAAGGGGGAAGTACTAGTACAGATTGCCATCCAGCACCTATGTTGGTCGAAAAGGGAAAACAATGACAAACGCAGTACGCACATCTGTAATGAACTGATCTTTTGTTTTGGGGGACAAGGCTGTAGAGTTTGAGCAGGACTAGATTTGCTGCACTCACATAGGGAAAGGTGTCTAAAGATAACAAAACTGGGACCAACACAAATATGCTCCTCGGTTGTTTGTTCTTTGTTG
>NW_021201949.1:0-1265 GCF_002162155.2 Triticum dicoccoides
CATGCTTGTCACACGAATGCAGGAATGTATAAAAGGTTATTTTCCTGTTGTTGAACATAATGGGAGGGTTGTGTAGCTGGTTAGCCTGTTCACTCATCAAACTTGAGGTCTCGGGTTCGATAACTACATTTGAGCATAATTCGTGCCAGGAGGATTCTTTGACTGGTCAAAATGGATGGATACAGAGCTATACGATCTCGTAGTGACCGTATAATCACCTCATCATGTATAAGCTGCAGCCTCGGCGCTTGTTTTCTAGGGTTTGCACTCTTCACACTCTCTCTCCAGTATATATATACATGCTGGAGCCTCAGCGCTTGTAGTTGCTCTCTTCACACTCTCTCACCCTCTCCAGATCTAAACAAGACCGTGTTGGCCTCTCTCTCTCTTGGCGCTTGTAGTTGCTCTCTGCACACTCTCTCACCCTCTCCAGATCTAAACAAGACATCATTGGCCTCTCTCTCTCTCCCCTCACTGCTGGTAAAAGAGCCGGCAGGATCCGTCCGCTGGGAAGGGAAGGAGGCTTAACGCTATCGCTGTCGGCGAGGGAGGGAATCCACTACCGGCGCAGCTGTTCACTTTCGCCCAACGGCAGCACGGGAGGGCCTCTAACCCCTTCTTCTTCGCCGTCGTACATAGTGTGGGCCGAATGGCCTCCGGTCGCCCACCGAACCACACCCCAAGAACCTTAAGGTCTAATTTACTTATTCCACATGCATTGCTCTAGTTGCATGTGGTCTTTTTCCGCTTCTGCACTCGAATCTAGGTGTTGGATCAAACAGGAATGTAGTGGGGAAAGTTGTATACCATGAATCTAGGACGTGGTTCAAAGAGGAAAGGAATGGGGGAAAGTAGTGGGAAAAGTTGTATAGCATGAATCTAGGATGTGGTTCAAAAAGGAAAGGAAGGGGGAAAGTCATGGGGAAAGTTGTATCGCATGAATCTAAGACGTGGTTCAAAGAGGAAAGGAATGTGGGAAAGTAGTGGTGAAAGTTGTATAGCATAAATCTAGGATGTGTTTAAAAGAGGAAAGGAAGGGGGAAGTACTAGTACAGATTGCCATCCAGCACCTATGTTGGTCGAAAAGGGAAAACAATGACAAACGCAGTACGCACATCTGTAATGAACTGATCTTTTGTTTTGGGGGACAAGGCTGTAGAGTTTGAGCAGGACTAGATTTGCTGCACTCACATAGGGAAAGGTGTCTAAAGATAACAAAACTGGGACCAACACAAATATGCTCCTCGGTTGTTTGTTCTTTGTTG
>NW_021201950.1:0-1054 GCF_002162155.2 Triticum dicoccoides
GGAGTGGACCGGGGGGCGGCGCGGCGGCCGGCGACGAGGTGGTGGCGGCGGACGGCGGAGCAGGCCGGCGGAGGAGATACCACCGGGCAGTAGGGGCGACGGGCTCGCGGGGGCCCGACTCGGGCCTCCTGGGCCGGAGCGGCGGCAGCGGGGCGTGCCACGTGGCGCAACGGGAGAGGCGGCGGCGGATCGGGCGGACAATGTCCGTCGGCGCGGATTTTGTCCGGCGCGGCGCGGTGGACGAGGGGCTAGGTTTTCGGGAGGAAGGAGAAGGAGATTTTTGGGGTGTTCTTTATATAGAGGTAGAGGGAGCTAGGAGTGTCCAAATGAGGTGCGGTTTTTGGCCACACAATCGTGATCGAACACTCTAGATGATGGAGAGGGTTTTGGTGGGTTTTGGGCCAAATTGGAGGGGTGTTGGGATGCAACACACACGAGGCCTTTTCGGACCCTCGGTTAACCGTTGGAGTATCAAACGAAGTCCAAATGGTACGAAACTTGACAGGCGGTCTACCGGTAGTAAACCAAGGCCGCTTGGCAAGTATTGGTCCAATGTCAGGACCCCGACTCAATGCCACATAGATCTAGCATGTAACACTTCATATCACTTTGCGGCCGCACGCACGGTATTCCCACGGGTGTCGCCTTACCTTTACCCGGGACCGTTTGCGCCTTTTGGCACACGTATATGACAGTGTCGCTAGCATCCATATGATAAGGAGCCCGGGCTGACATGGCTAGTCGTAAACCCAAAGTGGCACAAACTTACAGGGACAGGCATCCATGACCCAGCATCGAACGTGTCGGTCATCAGCGAGTGAATCCAGGCTGTAGCACTGGGCTAGCAGGACTCCGGTGAACCGGGCTGTAGTGGGCTAACAGGACTCCGGTATTCATCGCGTGACATTTCCCCGAAGGGACAGACACAGGAACGAAGAAGGACACATGCCGGCCAGCCTAAGTGTTCCGGAGCAGTAGCAAGCTACCATGGCTCGGTGGAAACACTAGGAGACATTTCCCGGTAAGAGAGGCTACTAAAGATAAACAACTAGAT
>NW_021201951.1:0-2023 GCF_002162155.2 Triticum dicoccoides
TCAGAGTGAGCGCCGGATAAGGAGAGATCACATGCAGTGATAAATCCGGTCGGGGTTGGTAGATATGGCGGTAGAAACCATTAAGGATGGCCCGCTTCAGATCTGTAGGGATGCTGATGTCGTTGTCTGCAATTAGAATAGTCGCAGAAACAAGCAGTGGTACTAACAAGGAAATCAGTGATGAAATTGAACACAACACAAAGAAAGGGCGAACAACTTAATCAAAATTCATCCCGGTTCTACCAAACGATGCAAAACAAATTCAAACAAAGGTGGAGAGCAACATGAGAGAGAGAGAGCAGGTTGTTCTAGTTTAACCCACTCATCCAACCTCCTGTTGACTGTGAATTCAGAACATTTAAATATGGATCAATAAACACAAATAGGTCAACGAACTAAACAAGCCGGATAACACAAAGTCAACTCATTTCTGTACAGGCGCCATTCTGTGAGCCCTCCATAGAATACGTGGTGACTTTGATCTCCAGAAAATGGTTTAATGGCTCAGCAATTTTCTTCGTATTTGGACGCTTTCTATCTAAATCTAATCGATCAACTCGGCAACTAAATATATTGCGCAAACCAGAAATGTTCACCTAAGTCAACATATGGTACTCTGTCCACTCAGAAAAAATTTAAATATATGCATGATAGCAGAAATTGCTTGTCGAAGTTACGGTGTGGAGCATGCTAATGTCCAAACAGCACTTGTGAATTAGAGGGAGTGATGTCATTGAGGGTGTGTTTATATCTTTTGCTGTCAATGCCGAGCTAGCCAAGGCTTTTGAGCTACAGCCTACGTGGTCAAAGCCAGCTATTTGGTTCAGCTACCAATCTCCATGGTTAAGCACAATTCCAGTGGCAGTTACCTTGATTTCTTTCTTCCACTCATTTATTACCAATGGAGAGCCAAATTGGCCCTCCTGCTGGGGCAAGGCTTTTCTAGCGTGCGCAGGCTAGATGGATTTGCCAGGTTAGTTTAGCTTTTACCAAACTAATTTCCTTGCTAAGCAAGCTAACACTACAATTGCTTAGGATCCAAAGACACCCTAACAGGCAACCATGACTTCAGATTGCTAAAGGTGACCTTCCTTTGACAATGAGAAATATATGTGGTGGAGACAGGGGTTCGTGTTCTTGCTTAATGCAGTTCCTTGCAGAAAACAGTTACAGTTAATTTAGATACAAGGACTGACAGAAGGGTGAAAAACTAGGAGTTGGTTTGGTACTCTGGGAAATTCCACATGAAACCTTCAAGTAGTGAGAGAAAATTCACATGTCCAAACACAAAACTTGTATCTAAATAACAAAAGTGGTGTCTACTGGTACATGCAAAATCAAGATACACGGGCCGAGAGAGACACACAAGGAGTAAACAAGTTCACAAGTTGCGAGTTAGCAATGCCTATCTTACAAACACGGAACTGACAATACAGTAAAAATAATAAGTGCAAGCGCACCATGTGCCTCTCAAGCTGTTCTTTGTGCATAAAGTGGGGAAGGAGAGAAATACCAGGTGTCTGTCTCATATTTCCCAAGTTCTATCTTCGCTATTTTCACCTTTGTGAACTCTTCAAGCTCCCACAAACAAAGCAGTATCAAGCTCCTCATGACCTTGCTACAAGGGAAATTGAGATACAAGTGGAAGATTAGTTTCAGCCTTCATCTTAACAAAGAAGACATAATTTTTAGTACAAGACAATGAAGGAGTCTAATTTTGTGAGTATCCAAAACAATTCTCCAATCTGAGAACATGGTGGATACTAGGGATCAATCCCTAACAAAATTAACTCGATTACAAAATCCAATTAATAGCACATGAAAATCTGGGAAAGCCTATCAAGATTATGTGAGCAAACTTATACTTCATAGTTGTTCCTTTAAAACAAGATTATGTTGTGTTCCGGATTGCCAGAATTACATGTAAGGCTATCATACCGATACAGTGCATATCAGAAATATAAGAAAATATTGTCACTTTACATATGTGAGCACGCTAATTAGAAATTACATCTCTTTTTTT
>NW_021201952.1:0-1433 GCF_002162155.2 Triticum dicoccoides
GCACGGGCATATTTACTAGTGATATTAACAAGGATGTTGTCGTTAATTAAGAGTTAATGCCCATCATACCCTTAATTCTGAAGGGGTACATGGCAATCTTGACCATTGCTGTGTTTAGGGGGGTACCCAAGAAGAAGTGTTGGTGCATGCATCATCCATATTTTTTTATTTAATGATAGTCGGTCATACTCCTGATGTCGGATTTTGTGTGCCTGGAGGCTGTGCTAAAAGCCTAAAAGCTAAGATCACTAATAATGAATCTGAACTTCTAAAGTTCATGGTCTGTTTGCTTTAGCTATAAAGCAGAAAGGACATGCATTTGATCGTTCTTGATTGATTAACCTTGTTGGTACTATCAGTCTAGCAACATAGAGAGGACATTTAGCTACCTTATTGAATCTAGGAGGCTACACTCGATTTAAAGTCATTGATTTCTCCTTGCCGGATGGTTGTCAAGGTGTATTTATTGCACGTGCCGTTAGTCTGTATGACATGAAAGTCATAGTATTCTCTCTCGAAGACGACCAATAGTATGAACACTCTTTTACGCTATGTTGTTATCAACAACATCAAACATATATAGGACAAAAAAATATTATGACGAATTGATTGAACTGATGTGGTTTGTTTTGGCGAGAAAAACTTACGTGGTGTTGTAGATGTTTATATATTTTTCTATGACCAAGTAAAAGTTAATTTTTTTGACTTATTATAAATGAAGTTCAAATAATATAGAATGGAGGAAGTATTCTCCTTTGACTCATGCCTAGAAACATAACTTATCACGCTTCAGAATCTCAATTCTACATGTAACTTGCTTGCTAGGGAATTGACACTAGAGGAAAAAATTCATACACTAATGATAATGATTATTATTATAGAAGGGAAATATAAAAACTACAAAAAACATAACCTTTGGGAATAATCAATAGTTAATATAGGGAAATCACTGGATAATCACTGGATAATCAGGAATATTAATGAAGTACACATATTTGTTAGTTTTCTCGAAATCTTTGAGTTTTCTAGTTTCTGATTAAGTGTTTCTAAATTTTCCAAAATTTCCAGTTTTAAAATCCATGATATGTGTAACTTTTCCATTATTCTCGAGTTCCTTTGTTTCCAAAAAAGTATTGTTTTTCTAAATCTAAGATTATGGTGCTACATGCAGCCGTACGTGCAGACAATGTCATGCTCAATGCACCCAATGTAGCTGTCCTAGTGTACTGTGAAGAAAAGTCGTCAAGTCGCCTCAACGACTAGTCTTAATGTAGCATCGCTGTTGTTTGTCTCCATCGTTGCTGCTGCTTGCATCAATTAACGTACACCTATGCAAGCACAAACGTGATCCACAGACTTGATACAAATTAATGTACGGTAAATAGTGGCAGTCTCTTTCGACTGGACAAATTTCCATTTATGTTTTGATGGTG
>NW_021201953.1:0-1154 GCF_002162155.2 Triticum dicoccoides
GAAATATTTGCCAAACATGGAGGTTTACCTTCAAGCATAAGAAACAGCTTCTTGGCAAGGCCACTCAGGAAGGCCTCCAGTTCAGTTTTCTTCTCAGTCAATTTGCTGACTTGGTCGGTCAAGGCAGCTTTGTCAGTTCTCAGTCGACTGACTTCCTTGTTGGCAATCCCAAGAGCAGTTTTCAGATTGGTATTGTCTTGTTCGAGCTTGGTGACTGAAGCTAACTTCTCGTCAACAAGCTTGATCTTCTCAGCTAGCTCAAGGTCTTTCTTCTGCTGGGCCTCCCTTACCTTGCCTGCAAGTTACAGCAAGATCAGGTGCTGAAACAAGCAAGGGGAAAAGCAGTCGTCAGGGTCTCACCAAACATACCTTCGGTCTCCTCCTTTGCCTTTGTCAGCTTCTCCCGAACCAGCTTCAAGCTCAGCTCGACTTGAGTATGTTTTTGTTCCAGCTCTGAGTAGCGAGCCACAAGATCACAGGAGTTCTGCGAAGAACCAATCGACTAAACGTCAAATGTAACTCACTTCCGAGTGAAAAAGGGAAAAACACACGTTTCTAAGACTACAGCCGAATACAAGCATTCGACCGTAGTCTCGGGGACTACACCCAGTGGGTGCACTCAGCGTGCCCCCACTAATCCTGATGAAGACAAAGTCGACCAGTCGACCTCAAAAAAAAAACAGTGTGCGAGACGCATTCTCTAAGACTGTGATCAACTGCAAGCAGTCGACCACAGTCTCGGGGACTACACCCAGCGGGTGCACTCAGCGTGCCCCCACCGCTTTGCGAAATCCAGTCGACCAGTCGACTGACAGAAAGATTGACATCATAAAGCCTAAGGCCGACTGCCAGCAGTCGACCTTAGCCTTGGGGACTACACCCAGTGGGTGCACTCAGCGTGCCCCCACCGGTTTGCGAAATCCAGTCGACCAGTCGACTGACAGAAAGATTGACATCATAAAGCCTAAGGCCGACTGCCAGCAGTCGACCTTAGCCTTGGGGACTACACCCAGCGGGTGCACTCAGCGTGCCCCCGCTAACACGGAGTTTATTCGACACACCCAGTGGGTGACTAATATAAATTCCGGAAAAGAAAAGTTTTTGGTAGCATATCCAACAGAACAAACAGCGGTCGACTGACCTGGACATTGCTT
>NW_021201954.1:0-1433 GCF_002162155.2 Triticum dicoccoides
GCACGGGCATATTTACTAGTGATATTAACAAGGATGTTGTCGTTAATTAAGAGTTAATGCCCATCATACCCTTAATTCTGAAGGGGTACATGGCAATCTTGACCATTGCTGTGTTTAGGGGGGTACCCAAGAAGAAGTGTTGGTGCATGCATCATCCATATTTTTTTATTTAATGATAGTCGGTCATACTCCTGATGTCGGATTTTGTGTGCCTGGAGGCTGTGCTAAAAGCCTAAAAGCTAAGATCACTAATAATGAATCTGAACTTCTAAAGTTCATGGTCTGTTTGCTTTAGCTATAAAGCAGAAAGGACATGCATTTGATCGTTCTTGATTGATTAACCTTGTTGGTACTATCAGTCTAGCAACATAGAGAGGACATTTAGCTACCTTATTGAATCTAGGAGGCTACACTCGATTTAAAGTCATTGATTTCTCCTTGCCGGATGGTTGTCAAGGTGTATTTATTGCACGTGCCGTTAGTCTGTATGACATGAAAGTCATAGTATTCTCTCTCGAAGACGACCAATAGTATGAACACTCTTTTACGCTATGTTGTTATCAACAACATCAAACATATATAGGACAAAAAAATATTATGACGAATTGATTGAACTGATGTGGTTTGTTTTGGCGAGAAAAACTTACGTGGTGTTGTAGATGTTTATATATTTTTCTACGACCAAGTAAAAGATAATTTTTTTGACTTATTATAAATGAAGTTCAAATAATATAGAATGGAGGAAGTATTCTCCTTTGACTCATGCCTAGAAACATAACTTATCACGCTTCAGAATCTCAATTCTACATGTAACTTGCTTGCTAGGGAATTGACACTAGAGGAAAAAATTCATACACTAATGATAATGATTATTATTATAGAAGGGAAATATAAAAACTACAAAAAACATAACCTTTGGGAATAATCAATAGTTAATATAGGGAAATCACTGGATAATCACTGGATAATCAGGAATATTAATGAAGTACACATATTTGTTAGTTTTCTCGAAATCTTTGAGTTTTCTAGTTTCTGATTAAGTGTTTCTAAATTTTCCAAAATTTCCAGTTTTAAAATCCATGATATGTGTAACTTTTCCATTATTCTCGAGTTCCTTTGTTTCCAAAAAAGTATTGTTTTTCTAAATCTAAGATTATGGTGCTACATGCAGCCGTACGTGCAGACAATGTCATGCTCAATGCACCCAATGTAGCTGTCCTAGTGTACTGTGAAGAAAAGTCGTCAAGTCGCCTCAACGACTAGTCTTAATGTAGCATCGCTGTTGTTTGTCTCCATCGTTGCTGCTGCTTGCATCAATTAACGTACACCTATGCAAGCACAAACGTGATCCACAGACTTGATACAAATTAATGTACGGTAAATAGTGGCAGTCTCTTTCGACTGGACAAATTTCCATTTATGTTTTGATGGTG
>NW_021201955.1:0-1368 GCF_002162155.2 Triticum dicoccoides
ATATCAATTGAATTCATGATGAGAAATACCATCCTTGCCCTCGATGAATTGTATTATCATCGACCACTTTATTGCCTTCCCACCAACACAAGCTTGTTCATGTTTGGTGTTATACCTTGAGTTCCTTGCTATCCTGCAATTGTTCTTCTTTACCTTGGAGTATTACCATCCTTTATGTCAAGAATGTTCTGAGATTTGTTCCACCTCTTGAGAATTCTTGACATGGAAATACTTCTCACCATCACCATTCTTTCTTGGTCCCCGTGTTAATTCTAACAAGTGAACGGTGTTGTTTGGATTCTTTCCTTCTAGCAACCCTATTTTTGAAGTTAATGGTCGAAAGTTTATTCTTAGGCTATTGATTATTGAATCACCATTCTGACATTGGTCGTGCAACCCAACCCATATTTCGGGCGCACCCTTCAACCAATGTTTAATTGTGTATGTTTTCCTCGAGCATACTTCCTTATATCATTTGATCTGACAAATGTTATCTCCTTGTTCACTTAATGGTGGAAATCCATCTTTTGGGAATCTCGGTGAATTGCCGTTGAGTTCACCAGACACCACCTTGTCCTCTCCGTGGTTTAATGGTGAACTATTGCTTCAGAAACCCGCTCCCATAGTTCATTTCCTGAAAATCTTACAATGTCAACTCGTCAATTGTGTTGCACCTTTTCTTCTCAGGCATCCTGAGTCTGAGGTATCCTGGCACCAATCAGATCTGAATCTCGGTCAGATATGATGGTGGGAACATATTTCCAAGAGTTATAACATTGGTCTTTCTATGACCCGATAAGGTGATGTCATGCCTAGCACACCTGACCGGAGGACCTATTGCTATAATTTTCCTTTTAGCAATGCTATCCATTCTTCCATGAGGAAATTGTAAGACTTATTCTACAAGCTGTTCCTGATGGATCCTTTGAGTATCCAAAGTCTGATCTTCACCTATAGACCATGTCAATGCTATCTTGAAGCATGTCGGTGGTGCTCCGATTTTCAACAAGAACATTTGAAGCCCAATGCTAAATGTTACTTGCTCAATTACCCCAAACACCGTTGCATCGGTAATGTCATGAAATTTCTCTCCCCTTTCCTAAGGAGTTTTCTACATTATATCCTGCCAAGGATATCATGCTCTGCTTGTCCTTGGGAAGGATATACCCCTGATATATGTGTTTAAACACATTTTCCTTTCCATTATTTGGTTTAACCTTTCTTGTGATCTATATGATCTAAGCAGTAATATTCTCCTGCTTATGTATATACCTCGGTGTACAATTCTGTCAGCAAGACCCTGTTACTATTGTTGATGACATTCTGGTAACCACCGATGGACGGGAACCTTGCCTATTGGTCCGCCTC
>NW_021201956.1:0-936 GCF_002162155.2 Triticum dicoccoides
CTGTTTCCGGATGATCATGTTGAGCTTCCAGGCTATGGAGGTGACTTCTACGAGGACTACTACGGATCGGTCTGAGTTAGCAGTAGTATCACTAGTTCGCACTAGCTGTGTCTTCTATCGTCCCGCGTGACTCGTGGGTTATGACCTAGTTTGTACTCCTTCCGGAGGTGTAGAAAAATAATGTATAGGAGCTTGGAATGCCTCCGATGAGATGTAATCCTCTTTTCACCGTAATAGTACTTTGTTTGGTCTTGTACTAAACCCTGTATGGTGTGTATGACGATGGAATAAAGAAGCAGTTTCTGTATCTACCATGTCATACGGATGATCATCTTGCATTTCGAGTTATTCCTTACATTTTATCCTATGTCGGAATCTTATCATCCTGATTAAATCATTGTCTTGTTTACCTAGGATGGTCAACACGCGCGCTAACCCTGCTTCTCAAGAGCAGGCCGAAGGCAGTGAAGCCAGAAATGAAAATCTGCCTCATCCTCCTTCACTAGCCGAGGTGATGATGGAAGCTGAGAGAAACAAGCGGGAGACAAACCGTTTGTTGGAGTGTATTGAACAGAATACAGCACACCATCAGAGGGCTAACGTGGTGTCACTCAGTGATTTTATCAAATTGCATCCACCCACGTTCCACCACTCCGTCGAGCCTCTCAACGCTGATGACTGGCTTCGCAGTATCTCTCACAAACTGCGTTCCGCGCTGGTAGCGGAGGCTGACAAGGTCACCTTTGCTGCATATCATCTTGAAGGCCCCGCCAGTCTATGGTGGGAGAATTATGGAGCTATGCGCCCAGCGGGCCATGTCACTACTTGGGCTGAATTCAGCGAGGCTTTCCGTGAACATCACATTCCGGAGGGTCTCATGGACCGTAAACGTGAAGAATTTTGCAATTTCACCCAAGGCCGACTTTCTGTGGATGC
>NW_021201957.1:0-945 GCF_002162155.2 Triticum dicoccoides
TCACTAGTTTTGCATGTGTATGGTGGTCTGAACATTGTAGATTATATCCTATTCCAACTACTTGGGCTGCTTTGAAAACTGCTATGCGTACGCGTTGGGTTCCACCATATTATCAACGTGAATTGCTTCAAAAATTGCAGCGTTTAAGACAAGGGAAAAATTCTGTAGAAGAATATTATCAGGAATTACAAACTGGCATGATTAGATGTGGTATTGTTGAGGAGAATGAAGCTATGCTTGCACGTTTTCTGGGTGGATTAAATAGAGAGATTCAGACCATTCTAGACTATAAGGAGTATACTAATATCACTCGTTTATTCCATCTTGCTTGTAAAGCTGAACGTGAAGTGCAGGATCGACAAGCATTGGGGCGAACTAACTTTTCTGCAGGCCAACCTTCATCATGGACACCACGTGCATCTTCTACTTCAACTGCGCCAGCACCTCCATCCGGTGCCACCTCCAGCCGTGATACAAGAAAACAGGCACAACCACCATTATCTGCCAAGAGCGCACCTGCGGGGCCTTCACAGCGTTCTTCTTCCATGGCATCAACAGGGCACACAAGTGATATTATTTGTCGTCGTTGTAAGGGAGGAGGTCATTATGCGAGGGAATGCAAATCTCCGCGTGTGATGATTGCTACCGCGGATGGTGGATATGAGTCCGCTAGTGACTATGATGAGGAGACATTGGCTCTTATTACACGTGAAGAACATGGTGGAGATGATTCTGATCATGAGACGCAATACATGGCTCCTGAAGACGCTGACAGGTATGAATGTTTAGTTGCTCAACGTGTTTTGAGTGTGCAGGTCACACAAGCTGAGCAAAATCAGAGGCACAATTTGTTCCATACCAAGGGAGTTGTGAAGGAACGTTCTGTGCGCGTCATCATAGACGGAGGGAGCTGCAACAACTTGGCTAGCATGGAGATGGTGGAGA
>NW_021201958.1:0-2419 GCF_002162155.2 Triticum dicoccoides
CATCATCCGGAGGTTATTCCTCTGAGCATTGGTATCACTCGGAACCCGCTCAGAGGTGTATCTCCGGATCATCTCACAGACATAGTATGCACATAGATTGGTCCCCGCTGGCTGAATATCCTCACCATTCTTAGCCTTTGCCCTTTTGAATTCTAGCTCTTTTTTGAATTCACCGACCTTTGTATCTACGAACCGTCTCCAAACCCTACGAGGCAAAGAAAATTAAATGAACAAGAGAGTTATTAGTTACTTGATATTAGGAAATGAACGAAATAGGCCGATCGATATAGAGCGCAAATGAATGAAAATAATTACTTCTGCAGCATTCTTCTCATGTCGACCCAAAGCTTTGGATCCTTATTCAGAGAGTCGTGGACGAGACATTCTGAGGTGTCAACTTTAATTACTAGCAGAATCCAGTGGAACCTGCGGACACGATACATGCACAGTACCTCATGCATAACTCATCGATTAGCCGGCCACATACCATGCATGGAGTAAACAAAAGAGAATGTGCTCAAGACAGAAACACTCACCCAAAATGGTAAGGAAATAGAATATCACTTTTGAGTTCCTGCTTTGTAAGAAACTGCCACAGGTCTGCCTCCATGTCGGCGGGGTGATGCTCCAACACATATCCATTAACGATGTGTGGGTCAATGAACCCAACATCATGGATGTTCCTTACTCTGCATTCCTTAATCTTCATTCTGCATGTATAATAGCGGACACAACAATATAGTTAGGACATATATATAGTGCAGGCAATATGAACGAGACGGGGTAGAAATAAATCACTTACAGAACGTAGCAACTGATGATAGATTTGTCGAGCTCGCGCAGATTAAAAAGCTGGAACAATTCACTCAGATGAATTTGTACATAGTAATGTTTGAAGTGATGCTCATATCTAACTTCCGCATAAATATATTCTTTGGCGTTTTTATTTTTTATGTAACCCTTGTACCATTTCAGCAGACCTTTCATTTGTGGAGGTAGATCCTGTTCCTGCGCAGGCTCGACGAGAGGCCCATTCTTCACATATGTAATTACTACCTCCTTCACTGGCGCCTCATCAAGGCCTAACAGTTTACGAAGAGTAATACCTAAGTTGGCCGCTTGTTCTCTGGCACTCGTTACAGTCAATCCATGTGCTGCCGCAGCTGCTATGATATCGGGGTCATCCGGACCAGCGACTTTCACTATAAGCGGGGCAATTGATTGTTTACTTTGTTCCCCGAGCTGGGCAACTCGTTTCCCGCTTTTTTTACTTTCTAATTCCGTTTTCTCGGCCTCCTCCAAGGCTTTGTTCTCCTGGTTCTCCGCCCGCTCTTTCTTCTCCTTCAACATGAGTGCCTGCCTACGAAGCTCACGTGCATAGTCGTCAGGCAGATTCTTCGCGGCTTGGGACGGTGTGCTCAAAAATGACTTAGCCCACTTCTTTTGCTCATCAGAAAATACTGGCTTGGGCTCGGGCTCTCTTTTCTTCTTGCAGTCCGCCTTCCATTTCTCATGATCAGCAGCCGCGGCCACGGCAGTTTCCTCGGCACTACGTTCCCAAGGCCTTGTGGGGAGAGGCTTCAATGATGGCTCCGGTACCTTTGTGGTCTTAGGTACATAAGGGTCCGGGTTAATAATCCAGGACTGCTTCTGCTTCTTTGCCGGAGGTGGATTGGGGGGCGGCGTCTGATCACCCGCCGGACGAGGACTGGGGGGCGGCGTCTGATCACCCGCCGGACGTTGTGGACTGGGGGGCGTCGGCTGACGTGACGGAGGTGTAGGTGAACCGCCACCACCGTAGGGGGGTGGACTTGTTGTCCTTGGCGCCTCGCCTGGAAACTTGATAAACTTCTTTTGCCATAGAATGAAATGGCGCTTGACATCTCCAGGTCTTTTCTCCCCTTCAGGTGTAGCAATGTCAATCTCCAGGTCCTCAAACCCTTGGACTATGTCCTCCACCGTGACACGAGCATAGCCATCTTGAATGGGGGTGTTGTGGTGGAGTGCTCCAGGTAAACATGGTAAAGCACTGCCGATGGCTACCTTCATGGACATGTTCCCGATAGGATAATACAGATGACATTCTTTCATCTCCTTTATATCGTCCACGGGGTAGCGAGGAGGCTCCGGTGCAGTAATTTCGACCACTAGAGGCTCCGGTGCAGTAATTTCGACCACCAGAGGCTCCGGTGCAGTAATTTCGATCGTCGGTGCATCTGCACCAGCCGGTGGGGCCTCCGTGGAAGCCACACTGCTTCTCCGCTGCTGGCTTCTGAGATCCGCTGGATGATCTTCATGCTGCGCCCGAGCTGCATCTCGTTCGGCTACTAGTACACTCACGGTTTTCTTCATCACATCCATTTCCGATGCCAACCGCGCCACAACATCTGCTTCCCGATCCATCTTTCTCTTCCGGCTT
>NW_021201959.1:0-1289 GCF_002162155.2 Triticum dicoccoides
TCATATTGAATTTGCTTATAATCGTTCATTGCATTCTACTACTAAGATGTGCCCTTTTGAAGTTGTGTATGGTTTCCTACCTCGTGCACCTATTGATTTGTTGCCTCTTCCATCTTCGGAGAAGGTTAATTTTGATGCTAAACAACGTGCTGAATTGATTTTAAAAATGCATGAGTTAACTAAGGAAAACATTGAGCGCATGAATGCTAAATATAAACTTGCTGGAGATAAGGGTAGAAAACATGTTGTGTTTGCACCTGGAGATCTTGTTTGGTTACATTTGCGTAAGGATAGATTTCCTGATTTGCGCAAATCAAAGTTAATGCCACGTGCTGATGGTCCCTTTAAGGTGTTAGAGAAAATAAATGATAATGCATATAAACTTGAGCTGCCTGCAGATTTTGGGGTTAGCCCCACTTTTAACATTGCAGATTTGAAGCCTTATTTGGGTGAGGAAGGTGAACTTCCGTCGAGGACGACTTCATTTCAAGAAGGGGAGGATGATGAGGACATCAATACAATTGTTACACCCACAGCCCCTGCTGCTATACATACTGGACCAATTACTAGAGCTCGTGCACGCCAACTAAATTACCAGGTACTTTCGTTTCTTGGTAATGATTCTAATGTTCATGAGAATATGATGCTGCCTAAATTGGATACATTTGTTTTGCTTACAAATGAAGGGCCTAGCTTGGAGAAGGATGAACATTGGAGCAAGAACAAGCATGGAGATGATGGCATGTGCAAGGGGAACAAGAACGGAGTTACAAGTGATGATTTCAGGACTTTGAAGCCACCATAATGGGTGCATGAAGCCTTGGCCGAAATATACAAGATGCCACTTCATAAATTTCGTCCCGAGGCTATTTTAGGTGCTGCGTCACCTTATTATTGGGCCAGGCCCATGTAATTTCGAAATACATAAGTATAGGCTATTTTTAGAGTCCGTATGTGTGGGGAAACAAGAGATAGGGTTGATTTCGGACCCCTCCACCAAGGGCCACGAAATTCCCCCCTCTTCCTCCATATATACAGCCCTTAGGGCATCCTTTAGACTTTGGGTTTTGTTTAGATTAAAAGTTCGCCATAGCTGCAACTTCGCGTACTTCGTTTGTGTTCAACGACCAGACAAAGGCGTCACAGAACCCCACCTTGATCAATAAAGCTTTCATCTTATATTCGCAATATCCAGATTGCAATCTTAGTTTCTTGCTTGTTCTTCGTTTGCTCGCAGGAAACAGACCCTCGTGGTCAGGTTGATCGTGCTCCGGCGTGGTCAATAACCT
>NW_021201960.1:0-1258 GCF_002162155.2 Triticum dicoccoides
CCCCCCCCCAATATTCCGAATTTACCAAAGTTCTATGTTTGTTTTGAGTCAAACCTTATTTTGTGAAAGTTCTTTTAAGTTATATCAAGTTCATAAATTATGTTGTAAGACGTCCAACCTTAAATATATGTACATAGTATAAACATAAAAGAATCTAATGAAACCAATTAACTGTACAAGACATTGATATATTTTCATGTAAACTTGGAACCTAGTATAAATCTAGAACTTCACTTAACTTGAATCCGAGGGACCAGAAGCTGGTTCGTAGGCCGAGCCAGCCGGTAATTTGTGCAAGAGCTTCATTGATTCCGGTGTCGCTCTCATCAAGGTATAAGATTAATATCATTTGGTGTTGTCTGCCTTTCTTTCATCTACTCTTTAGTTTTTCACAGTTTTCTGTGTGGATTCTGATATTTTTTTTTTCTGTCTGGTGAGCAGGGAGGTTTATTTGACCACGGGAGCCTCGTAAATGCCATCAAGGGTGCAGATGTCGTGATCTCGGCCGTGGGGACCCCTCAGCTCGACGAGCAGACGAGGATTGTCATGGCCATCAAGGAGGCCGGCAATGTCATCAAGGTCAGTGAGATTATCATTTTGTCTTCTTTGTTGATCGAACGATGGATGCAAATCAATCGCTGAATCGTTGCTGCACAGAGGTTCCTGCCGTCTGAGTTCGGCTCTGACCCAGAGCGGGTTCACCCCGTGGATCCATCGACCACACTTTACGCTGGTAAAATCAGCCTTCGCCGTCTGATCGAGGCGGAGGGTATACCTCATACATATGTCTGCTGGAACGGGTTCGCCGAAACCTACCTTGTGAGCATCGGCGATGTTACGGCTGTTGGCACTGGTCCTCCGTCTGACAAGACCACTGTCCTAGGCGATGGAGATGCAAATGGTATGTAAGCACGCATCATGTCCTTTTTCGTGCCACTGTAAATCCACGCTGTCCTGTGTTGATCTGTATCGATGGACGCACGCAGGGGTGTTTGTGGTGGAAGAGGACATAGCTGCCTATACGGTGAGAGCAATCGACGATACGAGGACCCTGAACAAGATCATGTACATGAGGCCGCCGGTGAACATCGTGTCCCACAACGAGCTCATCGCACTTTGGGAGAAAAAAGCGGGAAGGACTTTCCAGATCGCTCGCATCCCAGAGGCGGATCTCCTCAAGTTGATCAAGGGTAGGGTACATCCATCATTGTGCTTTGAGAATGTACGTAGCTACAACTGTTGCATCTCTGACCACTCT
>NW_021201961.1:0-2825 GCF_002162155.2 Triticum dicoccoides
ATTTGATAATGGGATCACATCATTAGGAGAATGATGTGATGGACAAGACCCAACCGTTAGCATAGAATATGCTCGTTCAGTTTATTGCTACTACTCTCTTAATGTTAAATACATGTTCCTTCGACCATGAGATCATTCAACTCCCGGATACCGGAGAATACCTTGTGTGCTATCAAATGTCACAACATAACTGGGTGATCATAAAGATGCTCTATAGGTATCTTTGAAGGTGTCTGTTGAGTTGGTGTGAATCAAGATTGGGATTTGTCATTCCATGTATCACAGAGGTATCTCTAGGCCCTCTCGGTAATACACATCACAAGAAGCTTGCAAGAAAAGTGACTAAGGAGTTAGTTGCAAGATGATGTATTACGGAACGAGTAAAGAGACCTGCCGGTAACGAGATTGAACTAGGGATAGAGATACCGACGATCGAACCTCGGGCAAGTAACATACCGATAGACAAAGGGAATTACATATGTTTGTCATAAAGGTTCAACCGAAAAAAGATCTTCATGGAATGTGTAGGAATCAATATGGGCATCCAAGTTCCACTATTCATTATTGACCGGAGAGGTGTCTCGATCATGACTACATAATTCCCAAACCCGTAGGGTCGCACGCTTAACGTTCGTTGATGCTAGAGTAGTATTGGGATATTTAATGAGTGGTAACTAAATGTTGTTTGGAGTCCTGGATGAGGACCCGGACATCACGTGGAGTCTTGGAATGGCCGAGAGTTAAAGATTTATATATGGGAAGTCATATTTTGGGTTCCGAAAAAAGGTGCAGTTTTTTCGGTATTGTACTAGGAAGCTTCTAGAAGGTTCCGGAGGATTCCGGAGGGGTCCGAAAGTCCAAAAGTGGGTTCACCACGACCCAAGGGATATCATGGGCTATGGGGAGGCGCCTTGGCCTTATTGGGCTAGGTGCACCAAGTCGTCAAAAGCCCATGTGGCTAGGGAATGCAGAAAAGGAAGGAGTCCTAGTAGGAATAGGATTGGACTTGGAGTCCAAGTCCTCTCCCCCTTAGTTGCGCCCTAGGGCTTGGAGGGATGTTTCCCACGCCCCTCCACCTATATATAGAGGGGAGGCGCACCCCAAGAGGATACACCAAGCCCTTGGCACCCCTCTCTCTCTCGTTACTCCGTAGTTCCACCGCCTCGTCCCGGCGATAGCCAGCGAAGCGTTGTCGGTGCTCCACCGCCACCATCACCACCACACCATCATGTTGGTTGTGATCCCATCTACTTCTCCTCTCCCGCTTGCTGGATCAAAAAGGAGGAAACATCATCAAGCCGCACTGTGCTAAACTCGGAGGTGTCGTCCGTTCGGCACTAGATCGGTTGGATCATGATCGGATCACGAAGAGTATGACTACATCAACCGTGTAATAAACGCTTCTGCTTAGCGATCTACAAGGGTATGTAGATGCTCTCTCCCTCTCTTAGCTAAGCATCTCCATGGATAGATCTTGCGTGTGTGTAGAAATTTTTTGTTTTCCATGCAATGTTACCTAACACATATTTCCTTCTGAACAGGCTCCCGTCAAGAATCAATCTATCTAATTAAATAAATAGAGACGGTGCACATAGATGCTGGCAACGAGTAGCTAGACCGGAGCCACGGCAACAAAGAACCATCATGCATTCATGGAGAAAATGGTGGAGAAGGTAATCTTCATGCAATATAGGTACATCAATTGATTGAAAACCACAAGGAAATTTTGTCAGAAACTCACGAATTAGGGGTTATGATCTAGACATTCTGAACCAAGGAGGAGGGAAGGGGCAACACACAACTTCATGGGCATATAGAATTAAAATAGAGCTAAAGAGGTCAAGCGCATCGTCGTCACCCATATCCTCCTCGGGTGGCTTAGTTCTTGCCTTGATGACACTGGCTTTCACACTATTATAGTTCACACACAAAATAAAAAATTGAGCATTGGGAGGAGAATGTGCGTACGGCTAGTGTTCTTGTTGTGTGATAAAGAAATATGGGGACGGGAAAGTTGGGGCATCGTTTTGATGTGATGGTGGACGCGCACCCTGGGTTCGCCTTATGTCACTAGAGGAGAGGGATTGTGAGGGGTGAGTTTGCATAGAACTACAGTTTGAAGCGAACGATCGGGTGGCCTTTCTTGTGGGGGGAGGGGGGGTTAAGCAGTGGGTTAGTGCTACGTCTTGAGCTTGCATTGGTTTTCCTTGAAGAGGAAAGGGTGATGCAGCAATAGTAGCGTAAGTATTTCCCTCATTTTTTGAAACCAAGGTATCAATCCAGTAGGAGGCTCCTCAGAAGTCCCACGCACCTACACAAACAAACAAGAACTCGCAACCAATGCAATAAAGGGGTTGTCAATCCCTTCACGCCCACTTGCGAAAGTGAGATCTGATAGAGATAATATGATAAGATAAATATATTTTTGGTATTTTAAAATATAGATTGGAAAAGTAAAGATGCAAATAAAAGTAGATTGAAAGCTTATATGATAAAAGATAGACTCGGGGGCCATAGGTTTCACTAGTGGCTTCTCTCAAGATAGCATAAGTATTATGGTGGGTGAACAAATTACTATCGAGCAATTGATAGAAAAGCGAATAATTATGAGATTATCTAGGCATGATCATGTATATATGCATCACGTCCGTGACAAGTAGACCGACTCCTGCCTGCATCTACTACTATTACTCCACACGTCCACCGCTATCCAGCATGCATCTAGAGTATTAAGTTCATAAAGAACAGAGTGACGCATTAAGAAAGATGACATGATGTAGAGGGATAAACTCATCTAATATGATATAAACCCCATCTTTTTATCC
>NW_021201962.1:0-2825 GCF_002162155.2 Triticum dicoccoides
ATTTGATAATGGGATCACATCATTAGGAGAATGATGTGATGGACAAGACCCAACCGTTAGCATAGAATATGCTCGTTCAGTTTATTGCTACTACTCTCTTAATGTTAAATACATGTTCCTTCGACCATGAGATCATTCAACTCCCGGATACCGGAGAATACCTTGTGTGCTATCAAATGTCACAACATAACTGGGTGATCATAAAGATGCTCTATAGGTATCTTTGAAGGTGTCTGTTGAGTTGGTGTGAATCAAGATTGGGATTTGTCATTCCATGTATCACAGAGGTATCTCTAGGCCCTCTCGGTAATACACATCACAAGAAGCTTGCAAGAAAAGTGACTAAGGAGTTAGTTGCAAGATGATGTATTACGGAACGAGTAAAGAGACCTGCCGGTAACGAGATTGAACTAGGGATAGAGATACCGACGATCGAACCTCGGGCAAGTAACATACCGATAGACAAAGGGAATTACATATGTTTGTCATAAAGGTTCAACCGAAAAAAGATCTTCATGGAATGTGTAGGAATCAATATGGGCATCCAAGTTCCACTATTCATTATTGACCGGAGAGGTGTCTCGATCATGACTACATAATTCCCAAACCCGTAGGGTCGCACGCTTAACGTTCGTTGATGCTAGAGTAGTATTGGGATATTTAATGAGTGGTAACTAAATGTTGTTTGGAGTCCTGGATGAGGACCCGGACATCACGTGGAGTCTTGGAATGGCCGAGAGTTAAAGATTTATATATGGGAAGTCATATTTTGGGTTCCGGAAAAAGGTGCAGTTTTTTCGGTATTGTACTAGGAAGCTTCTAGAAGGTTCCGGAGGATTCCGGAGGGGTCCGAAAGTCCAAATTTGGGTTCACCACGACCCAAGGGATATCATGGGCTATGGGGAGGCGCCTTGGCCTTATTGGGCTAGGTGCACCAAGTCGTCAAAAGCCCATGTGGCTAGGGAATGCAGAAAAGGAAGGAGTCCTAGTAGGAATAGGATTGGACTTGGAGTCCAAGTCCTCTCCCCCTTAGTTGCGCCCTAGGGCTTGGAGGGATGTTTCCCACGCCCCTCCACCTATATATAGAGGGGAGGCGCACCCCAAGAGGATACACCAAGCCCTTGGCACCCCTCTCTCTCTCGTTACTCCGTAGTTCCACCGCCTCGTCCCGGCGATAGCCAGCGAAGCGTTGTCGGTGCTCCACCGCCACCATCACCACCACACCATCATGTTGGTTGTGATCCCATCTACTTCTCCTCTCCCGCTTGCTGGATCAAAAAGGAGGAAACATCATCAAGCCGCACTGTGCTAAACTCGGAGGTGTCGTCCGTTCGGCACTAGATCGGTTGGATCATGATCGGATCACGAAGAGTATGACTACATCAACCGTGTAATAAACGCTTCTGCTTAGCGATCTACAAGGGTATGTAGATGCTCTCTCCCTCTCTTAGCTAAGCATCTCCATGGATAGATCTTGCGTGTGTGTAGAAATTTTTTGTTTTCCATGCAATGTTACCTAACACATATTTCCTTCTGAACAGGCTCCCGTCAAGAATCAATCTATCTAATTAAATAAATAGAGACGGTGCACATAGATGCTGGCAACGAGTAGCTAGACCGGAGCCACGGCAACAAAGAACCATCATGCATTCATGGAGAAAATGGTGGAGAAGGTAATCTTCATGCAATATAGGTACATCAATTGATTGAAAACCACAAGGAAATTTTGTCAGAAACTCACGAATTAGGGGTTATGATCTAGACATTCTGAACCAAGGAGGAGGGAAGGGGCAACACACAACTTCATGGGCATATAGAATTAAAATAGAGCTAAAGAGGTCAAGCGCATCGTCGTCACCCATATCCTCCTCGGGTGGCTTAGTTCTTGCCTTGATGACACTGGCTTTCACACTATTATAGTTCACACACAAAATAAAAAATTGAGCATTGGGAGGAGAATGTGCGTACGGCTAGTGTTCTTGTTGTGTGATAAAGAAATATGGGGACGGGAAAGTTGGGGCATCGTTTTGATGTGATGGTGGACGCGCACCCTGGGTTCGCCTTATGTCACTAGAGGAGAGGGATTGTGAGGGGTGAGTTTGCATAGAACTACAGTTTGAAGCGAACGATCGGGTGGCCTTTCTTGTGGGGGGAGGGGGGGTTAAGCAGTGGGTTAGTGCTACGTCTTGAGCTTGCATTGGTTTTCCTTGAAGAGGAAAGGGTGATGCAGCAATAGTAGCGTAAGTATTTCCCTCATTTTTTGAAACCAAGGTATCAATCCAGTAGGAGGCTCCTCAGAAGTCCCACGCACCTACACAAACAAACAAGAACTCGCAACCAATGCAATAAAGGGGTTGTCAATCCCTTCACGCCCACTTGCGAAAGTGAGATCTGATAGAGATAATATGATAAGATAAATATATTTTTGGTATTTTAAAATATAGATTGGAAAAGTAAAGATGCAAATAAAAGTAGATTGAAAGCTTATATGATAAAAGATAGACTCGGGGGCCATAGGTTTCACTAGTGGCTTCTCTCAAGATAGCATAAGTATTATGGTGGGTGAACAAATTACTATCGAGCAATTGATAGAAAAGCGAATAATTATGAGATTATCTAGGCATGATCATGTATATATGCATCACGTCCGTGACAAGTAGACCGACTCCTGCCTGCATCTACTACTATTACTCCACACGTCCACCGCTATCCAGCATGCATCTAGAGTATTAAGTTCATAAAGAACAGAGTGACGCATTAAGAAAGATGACATGATGTAGAGGGATAAACTCATCTAATATGATATAAACCCCATCTTTTTATCC
>NW_021201963.1:0-1703 GCF_002162155.2 Triticum dicoccoides
CTGGGGCCAGGTGGCTACGCGGTGGCAATGCCTAAGTGGGATAAGTCTGAGAAAGAGATGGAGGATGCAAGTGTCACTCCGGTTACTAAGAGCTGGCCCCCCAGGTGCAGGACTTGGTTCTATGCGCATGGGGGGGAGTTGGACCCGAAGACAGGCAATGTTTCGACGAAGGCATGTCTGAACGGAGCCGACGATGCGCTACTTGTTGCAATAGAAGAGGCTCGATCAGGGGTGTTCCAGCCCAACAGAGAGAACGACGAGCTTACGCGTGCCCTGGGAAATCCTGAACACCCGGGAAGAAGACGAGGCAAGGGCGCTCTTCCGTGGTATGAGGGGTTTTCGGACTGGAACGCCGACTACAGAACCCATGCGAGAAAGAAGATTACGGAGGAGAAGAAGAGGAAGATGGAGGAGGAGCAGAGGAAGCGGGACTATGAACGCCTTCAAGGCCTAGACGCAAGTCAAGCGGAATTGGTAGCTAAATTCCAGCGGCAGCAGGAGCAGATCGACTCACTTAGCCAGCAAAGAGGGTCTCAGCATCTGCAGCAGCTAGCGGATGATCCAGCATTGGATACCACCGCCCCATCCATGCCGAGAAGCAGCGTGGGTTTCGCCCCGGGCGACGCAGTAGTGCTGGATAGATACCCCGTGGATGACATCACGGAGAACACTAACTGCGAGCTACACTTCAAAATGAAGAACATATCCATGAAGGTGGCGGACGCCGTTGCTTTTTCAAATTCCCCCAAGGCAACCTTCCATTGCAACCCCATTCCAGCGGGCTATGCTCGTGTCTTGGTTGATGAGGTGGTGGACCCATATTCGGAGCTACAGCTTGACATTCCTAGAGGTGACAACGAGCACACATTGGGAGAGGCCATACATCGTGTCATCCTATGGAGAAAGGATTGCATCATCTTTCGAAGGCCACCGACACCATGTTACCCGACTCCTCGTCGAAGTCCGCCACCGAGTCAGCAGACTCCCGCTCCTCGAAGTCCACCAACGCGTGAGGCCACTCCTCCTCCTCCAAGTCCGGCAAAGTGTCAGGCCACTCCTCCTCCAAGTCCGACACAGCGTCAGACGTCCACTCCTCCTCCAAGTCCGGCACAACCTCAGGCCACTGCAAGTCCGGCATAGCTTCAGGCCACTCCTCCTCGTCCAACTCAGCCCCGTCAGCCGTCTCCGCCGCCTCAGCAATCGCAGAAGAGACACCCCGCAGCTATGGTGCGTAGCGGTACGAGTCGAGGTCATAGTACAGGAAGTACAGGCGGAGGCAAGCGATATAAATATGGTCCAAACCTCACTACTCCTCTTCCTGTGAGGGCATACGACAGGACCGAGGAGCAAACCAATGCCATAGTGCAGGCAGAAGTCGACGCCCATTTTGGACCGAAACCGCCACCGCCGCCAAGGGAGAAAGTGCCTGTGGAAGTAGTTGACCACTTCATTCGTATGGCTCAACCACCAGCTCCTAAGCCTGTTGACTCAGACTATGAGCGCCACATCAGGAAGTTACATCGACGACGTCTACAGAAGGAGGCGAGCTCGAGCTCGAGCAAACAACAAGCAGCTGTCAAAAAATGCGGGAAAACCGTTGCCCAGCTGGGAAAACAGGCGGCGCAATCGATCCCCCCGCTTGTTGTGCCGCCAACAACACGTGACAGTACGCGCGCCCAATATTATTGTGGCCAAACAGTTTA
>NW_021201964.1:0-836 GCF_002162155.2 Triticum dicoccoides
GGAGGCGCGCGCCGATGCGGTGGAGACTGGGCGGCGGAGGCGCGGTGAAGCGGCGCGGCGGGACAGCCGGAACGAGGAGGCGGCGCCGGGTGGCGATGGCGCCCACGGCGGCGCGGCGAGCGTAGGTGGCCGGCGGCGGCCGAGTCGGGGAAGGGGCGCGCGGGCGGGCGGCGCGCGGGTGCCGGGCCAGGAGGGCCTCCCGCGGGCTCGCCGGGACGGTGGCGCGGGGGCGGCGGACACTGTCCGGCGCGGGCCGGACACATCCGTTTCGCGGCGGATCTGGGATTTAGGGTTTCGAAGAGGAGAGATCCGGATTTGGAATGGGGGAGGTATATATAGGCATAGAGGGAGCTAGGAGAGTCCAAATGAGGTGCGGTTTTCGGCCACGCGATCGTGATCGGACGCTCTAGATGATGGAGAGGGTTTATGTGGGTTTTGGGCCAAATTGGAAGGGTGTTGGCTGCAACACACACGAGGCCTTTACGGTCCCTCGGTTAACCGTTGGAGTATCAAACGAAGTCCAAATGGTACAAAACTTGACAGGCGGTCTACCGGTAGTAAACCAAGGCCGCTTGGCAAGTCTCGGTCCAATCCGGAAATGTTTAATCCCCACACACGAAAGTGATGAGGACATGACTACCTTGGATATGGCCAAAAATATTGCATATATGCATATTTGTTAGATGATTTCTAGTGCAAACTATTCAATAATCTATTTTTGTTATCCAGAACAAAAATACTTCACACACTTTTGTGTTTTGTCTAATTGCAGGTGTATGGGACATTTGTACAATCCACATATGAAGATAAGGAAGAAAGAGATGTTTATTTGCTGT
>NW_021201965.1:0-992 GCF_002162155.2 Triticum dicoccoides
TAGGGTAATTCTGCTCTAGTGGTTGTTCCCCTTATTACAGAAGCACTTAGTCTCGGGTTTGGGTTTTACCTTGGGTTTCTTCACTAGAGCAGCAGCTGATTTGCCGTTTCATGAAGTATCCCTTCTTGCCCTTGCCCTTCTTGAAACTAGTGGTTTCACCAACCATCAACAATTGATGCTCCTTCTTGATTTCTACTTTCGCGGTGTCAAACATCGCGAGTATCTCAAGGATCATCATATATGTCCCTGATATATTATAGTTCATCACGAAGCTCTAGCAGCTTGGTGGTAATGACTTCGGAGAACCATCACTGTCTTATCTGGAAGATCAACTCCCACTCGATTCAAGCGATTGTTGTACTCAGACAATCTGAGCACAAGCACAACAATTGAGCTTTTTTTCCTTAGTTTGCAGGTTAAGAAAGTCATCGGAGGTCTTATACCTCTTGACATGGGCACGAGCCTGAAATCCTAATTTCAGCCCTCAAAACATCTCATATGTTTCGCGACGTTTCAAAAACGTCTTTGGTGCCTCAACTCTAAACCGTTTAACTGAACTATCACGTAGTTATCAAAACATGTATGTCAGATGTTCGCAACAACCACAGACAACGTTCGAGGTTCAGCACACTGAGCGGTGCATTAAGGACATAAGCCTTCTATGAAGCAATGAGGACAATCCTCAGTTTACGGACCTAGTCCGCATAATTGCTACTATCAACTTTCAACTAATTTTTCTCTAGGAACATATCTAAACAGTAGAACTATAGCGTGAGCTACGACATAATTTGCAAAAACCTTTTGACTATGTTCAGGATAATTAAGTTCATCTTATGAACTCCCACTCAGATAGACATCCCTCTAGTCATCTAAGTGATTACATGATCCGAGTCAAACTAGGCCGTGTCCGATCATCACGTGAGACGGACTAGTCATCATCGGTGAACATCTTCATGTTGATCGTATCTTCTATACGACTCATGTTCGACCTT
>NW_021201966.1:0-1108 GCF_002162155.2 Triticum dicoccoides
ATATAATAATAATGCTTTTATTATTGCCTCTAGGGCATATTTCCAACAGTCTCCCACTTGCACTAGAGTCAATAATCTAGTTACATTGTGATGAATCGAACACCCATGGAATTCTGGTGTTGATCATGTTTTGCTCTAGGGAGAGGTTTAGTCAACGGATCTGCTACATTCAGGTCCGTATGTACTTTACAAATCTCTATGTCTCCATCTTGAACATTTTCACGAATGGAGTTGAAGCGACGCTTGATGTGCCTTGTCTTCTTGTGAAACCTGGGCTCCTTGGCAAGTGCAATAGCTCCAGTGTTGTCACAGAAGAGCTTGATCGGCCCCGACGCATTGGGTATGACTCCTAGGTCGGTGATGAACTCCTTCACCCATATTTCTTCATGTGCTGCCTCCGAGGCTGCCATGTACTCCGCTTCACATGTAGATCCCGCCACGACGCTTTGCTTGCAACTGCACCAGCTTACTACCCCACCATTCAAAATATACACGTATCCGGTTTGTGACTTAGAGTCATCCAGATCTGTGTCGAAGCTAGCGTCGACGTAACCCTTTACGACGAGCTCTTCGTCACCTCCATAAACGAGAAACATTTCCTTAGTCCTTTTCAGGTACTTCAGGATATTCTTGACCGCTGTCCAGTGTTCCTTGCCGGGATTACTTTGATACCTTCCTACCAAACTGACGGCAAGGTTAACATCAGGTCTGGTACACAGCATGGCATACATAATAGAACCTATGGCTGAGGCATAGGGGATGACGCTCATCTCTTCTATATCTTCTGCCGTGGTCGGACATTGAGCTGAGCTCAATTTCATACCTTGTAACACAGGCAAGAACCCCTTCTTGGATTGATCCATATTGAACTTCTTCAATATCTTATCAAGGTATGTGCTTTGTGAAAGACCTATGAGGCGTCTCGATCTATCTCTATAGATTTTGATGCCTAATATATAAGCAGCTTCTCCAAGGTCCTTCATTGAAAAACTTTTATTCAAGTAGGCCTTGATGCTGTCCAAGAGTTCTATATCATTTCCCACCAAAAGTATGTCATCTACATATAATATGAGAAATGCTACAGAGCTCCCACTCACTTTCTTGTAAA
>NW_021201967.1:0-588 GCF_002162155.2 Triticum dicoccoides
ACTAATAGAAAGTTTATAATTTTTGTGACCTAAAATCAAAAATAAATCACTAAAAAACTATAAGTATTTAGTTGTAAGTATAAATAAAAAATAAATAGAAAAAAAATTCTATTTTTATAGTAAAGTTATTCATAAACTAGTGATTCACACAAATTTCTAAAAATTCAAATTTAAACTATTCAAAATTTAAAACTAATGGCACTAACAGAAAGTTTATAATTTTTGTGACCTAAAAGCAAAAAGAAATCACTAAAAAACTGTAAGTATTTAGTTTTAAGTAGAAATAAAAAAATAAAAAACCAAAAAAATGTAGAAATAAAAAAGAAAAAACCAAAAAAAATGCCACCTACTGGGCCTCCACGGCCTGAATACGACTAGAAACCCTACATGGGCCAGGATTCAGGCCTGCAAAAGGCCCAATAGGCCCACAAGCAGTAGCAAGTTTAGGACCGAAAGCCTGCATTAGAGAGGAGCTCGAATGGGGAGGCACACCAGCGCTTATAAACAAGTGCCGGCGCCCTTCAGCTAGCGATGTGGGACTAAACTTTTGGGCGCGGGGCAGCACAAGGCCATTGGTCTCGGTTGGTG
>NW_021201968.1:0-1600 GCF_002162155.2 Triticum dicoccoides
CAAAGTAGACTCATCCATCTTCCTTCAATGGTGATTAAACCAAGGCAATGAAGACCAATGCTCTGATACCACTTGTAGGATCTTGAGAAGAGGTGTCTAGAGAGGGGGTGATTAGACACTAAGTACCAAAGTTGCAGTTTTTAAAGTTTTTCGGTTCAAGTGGAGTTTAGGCACAAATTCAACATTTACAATACATATCAAGCAAGCATGCATAGAGTATACAAGTAGCGGGAAGTAAAGCATGCAACTTACAATAATGTAAAGGGAAGGGTTTGGAGGATTCAAACGCAATTGGAGACACGGATGTTTTTGGCGTGGTTCCGATAGGTGGTGCTATCGTACATCCACATTGATGGAGACTTCAACCCACGAAGGGTAACGGTTGCGCGAGTCCACGAAGGGTCCACGAAGAAGCAACCTTGTCTATCCCACCATGGCCGTCGCCCACGAAGGACTTGCCTCACTAGCGGTAGACCTTCATGAAGTAGGCGATCTCCTTGCCCTTACAAACTCCTTGGTTCAACTCCACAATCTTGTCGGAGGCTCCCAAGTGACACCTAGACAATCTAGGAGACACCACTCTCCAAGAAGTAACAAATGGTGTGTTGACGATGAACTCCTTGCTCTTGTGCTTCAAATGATAGTCTCCCCAACACTCAACTCTCTCTCACAGGTTTTGGATCTAGTGGAAAGAAGATTTGAGTGGAAAGCAACTTGGGAAAGGCTAGAGATCAAGATTCATATGGTAGGAATGGAATATCTTGGCCTCAACACATGAGTAGGTAGTTCTCTCTCAGAAATAGGATGCTGGAAGTGTAGGTTTGTTCTGCTGGCTCTCTCCATGAATGAAGAGGAGGTGGAGGGGTATATATAGCCTCCACAAAAAATCTAACCGTTACACACAATTTGCCAAACTCGGTGGGACCGATTCAACAGACTCGGTCGGACCGATTTAGCAAACCTAGTGACCGTTAGGATTTTCGGTGGGACTGACATGCATCTCGGTAGGACCGATTCGGTTAGGGTTAGGGCATAACTAATCTCGGTGAGACCGATTACACAAACTCGGTGAGACCGATTTTGGTAACAAGCTTAGCAGAGAGTTGGTCAGGCAAACTCGGTGAGACCGATTACTCAAACTTGGTGGGACCGATTCTGGTAATAAGCTAACCAGAAAGTTTGCATTGTAATCTCGGTAGTACCGATTGCACAAACTCGGTGAGACCGATTTTGGTAATGGACATACACAGAGAGATTACAATCCCATCTCGGTGAGACCGAGATCCCTATCGGTGAAACCGATTTGCTTAGGGTTTGTGGCAGTGGCTAAGACATCAAAACTCGGTGGTGCCAGATAGAAAGAATCAGTGGGGCCGAGTTTGACTTTTAGGTTTAGGACATTTGTGGATGTGAGAAAGTAGCTGAGGGTTTTGGAGCATATCACTAAGCACATGACGCAAGAGGCTCATTAAGCAACACCTCATCCCTCCTTGATAGTATTGGCTTTTCCTATAGACTCAATGTGATCTTGGATCACTAAAATATAAAATGAAGAGTCCTCAGCTTGAAGCTTTAGCCAATCCTTTGTCCTTAGCATCTT
>NW_021201969.1:0-1168 GCF_002162155.2 Triticum dicoccoides
GTAATTCTTCTGTGCAGCAATGAGGATAATCCTCAAGTTACGGATCCAGTCCGTGTAATTGCTACCATCATCTTTCAACTTTGCTTTCTCAAGGAACGCACTAAAATTCAACGGAACAATAGCACGAGCCATCTATCTACAAACAAGCATTAGCGAGCAAGATACTTATCAGGTACTAAGTTTCATGATAAATTTAAGTTCAGTTAATTTACTTAAAGAACTCCCACTTAGATAGACATCCCTCTAATCCTCTAAGTGATTACGTGATCCAAATCAACTAAACCATGTCCGATCATCATGTGAGATGGAGTAGTTTCATTGGTGAACATCATTATGTTGATCATATCTACTATATGATTCACGCTCGACCTTTCGGTCTCCATGTTCCGAGGCCATATCTGTATATGCTTGGCTCGTCAAGTATATCCTGAGTATTCCGTGTGTGCAACTGTTTCGCACCCGTTGTATTTGAACGTAGAACCTATCACACCCGATCATCACGTGGTGTCTCAGCACGAAGAACTTTCGCAACGGTGCATACTCAGGGAGAACACTTCTTGATAATTAGTGAGAGATCATCTTATAATGCTACCGTCAATCAAAGCAAGATAAGATGCATAAAAGATAAACATCACATGCAATCAATATAAGTGATATGATATGGCCATCATCATCTTGTGCTTGTGATCTCCATCTCCGAAGCACCATCGTGATCACCATCGTCACCGGCGTGCCACCTTGATCTCCATCGTAACATCGTTGTCGCCTCGCCAAGCTTGTGCTTCCACGACTATCGCTACCGTTTAGTGATAAAGTAAAGCATTACATCGCGATTTCATTGCATACAATAAAGCGACAACCATATGGCTCCTGCCGGTTGCCGATAACTCGGTTACAAAACATGATCATCTCATACAATAAAATTCAGCATCATGTCTTGACCATATCACATCACAACATGCCCTGCTAAAACAAGTTAGACGTCCTCTACTTTGTTGTTGCAAGTTTTACGTGGCTGCTACGGGCTTAAGTAAGAACCAATCTCACCTACGCATCAAAACCACAATGATAGTTTGTCAATTTGAATCCGTTTTAACCTTCGCAAGGACCGGGCGTAGCCACACTTGGTTCAACTAAAGTTGGAGAAACTGTCACCCACAAGCCACCT
>NW_021201970.1:0-1264 GCF_002162155.2 Triticum dicoccoides
TCAGATCAAATGGTATAATGATGTATGCTCGAGGAAAACATACACAATTAAACATTGGTTGAAAGGTGCACCCGAAATATGGGCCGGGTTGCACGACCAATGTCAGAATGGTGATTCAATAATCAATAGTCTAAGAATGAATGGCCGACCATTAACTTCAAAGCAATAGGGTTGCTAGAAGGGCAGAATCCAAACAGCACCGTCCACTTGTTGGTACCCCGTTTGGAATCAACTCGAGGACCAAGAAAGAATGATGATGGGGAGAAGTATCACTATACCAAGAATTCTTAAGAGGTGGAGCAATCCTTACAACATTCTTGACATCAAAGATGGTAATACTCCGCGGTAGATCATAACATAAGTTGGATAGCATGGAACTCAAGGTACAACACAAAACAAGAAGAAGTTTTGTGTTGGAGGGAATGCAATAAAGTGGTCGATGAGAACAGGAATCATCGAGGGGCAAGGATGGTATTACCCATCATGAATTCAATTGAATTCCTGGAAGAGCTCATAAGGTTGATGATGATCACGACACAGTTGTCGAGAGATTTCATGCCGTTGTAATCAATCAGCAACGACATCAAGTCAAAGGAAAGACGAAGCAAGAGGTTATTGGAACCACAGTTACGACACAGACTCGAACTCAAGCTTGTTGTTTAAGGTGAAAGGTTATGACGAGCAAAATCGACGTAAGCTTAGCTATCGTCGCAAATTGGTGCTCCGAGAATCAAGGACCAGGTAGCACGGTTAGAATCATCACGTCAATGATACAGCCAAACAGGCTAGGAATGGCATGATCGGGTTCAAACTCGTACTTATAGAAGCTTACTGAAGAGTTGTTGAACCGTAGTGCGGACTTGGTTCAGTTATCGGTGTCTTTGAGTGTTTAATAACTCAGAGCCCGTGAAAAATTGGGATCAGTGGGAAGGTAGCACTTGATGAAGAACTCATAAGAGGTTATGCAGTTCCATGATAATCTCGAGATACCAGGGGTAACACTCAACGACAGATCAAAGTAGAGGTTGGACTGGGGTAATGCTCTGCAGAAGACAAGTACTCTAACTTGTCTGAGAAATAGAATCAAGGGAGAACAACATGGTCGGAACCACGGTTGCGTAGGATCAATTCACAGATACCAGATGATATTTATCAAGAAAATAGTTATTATTACAAGAAGTTTCCATGATAGGATCTACATCGTGTCAATGGGCATGAACACAAAGTTCAAGGTCGACTCCCACTTCTCCAAAGCATAACCTTA
>NW_021201971.1:0-1271 GCF_002162155.2 Triticum dicoccoides
TCGGATTGGTGGTGGATATATGGTGGTGGTATATGGCAGCGGTGGTGGTAGCGGTGGTAGTATATGGATATGGATCGGTGGTGGTATATGGACACGGATTGGTGGTGGTATATGGATACGGATACGGAGCGGTGGCGGATAAGCGGTGGTGGTAGATGGCAGTGGCGATGATGATGGTGCGGCGGCGGCGTGACAACTTATGACCAGAACTCGAAACTCTAAAAGACTAGACTCTAAGACCAGCAACTAGACACGACGATGCAACCGCAAATTCAACAAAGCAAAACCCTAAAAAGATTATGCAAAGGCTTAGATTGGTTCGGATATGATGAACTAACCCTAATTTTTTTTGTGGCTTTTTCGTGGACTATAGGTATGAAGAACAGACTCGATCTAAACTACGAAAAACTGTAAAATCTCACCGAGCAACCTGGAAATCTGATACCACTTGATAGAGGCAAAGGTGTCCCGTCTTTCAATGAGATGGTGGATTTCGCTTTGGTGGAAGTCGACTTTGACGATCCGACTACGAACGTGCGAGGACGTCGCGCCTTAGCAATCGCTAAACCAACTCCGAGAGGTTATTGACCACGCCGGAGCACGATCAACCTGACCACGAGGGTCTGTTTCCTGCGAGCAAACGAAGAACAAGCAAGAAACTAAGATTGCAATCTGGATATTGCGCATATAAGATGAAAGCTTTATTGATCAAGGTGGGGTTCTGTGACGCCTTTGTCTGGTCGTTGAACACAAACGAAGTACGCGAAGTTGCAGCTATGGCGAACTTTTAATCTAAACAAAACCCAAAGTCTAAACGATGCCCTAAGGGCTGTATATATGGAGGAAGAGGGGGGGAATTTCGTGGCCCTTGGTGGAGGGGTCCGAAATCAACCCTATCTCTTGTTTCCCCACACATACGGACTCTAAAAAATAGCCTATACTTATGTATTTCGAAATTACATGGGCCTGGCCCAATAATAAGGTGACGCAGCACCTAAAATAGCCTCGGGACGAAATTTATGAAGTGGCATCTTGTATATTTCGTCCAAGGCTTCATGCACCCATTATGGTGGCTTCAAAGTCCTGAAATCATCACTTGTAACTCCGTTCTTGTTCCCCTTGCGCATGCCATCATCTCCATGCTTGTTCTTGCTCCAATGTTCATCCTTCTCCAAGCTAGGCCCTTCATTTGTAAGCAAAACAAATGTATCCAATTTAGGCAGCATCATATTCTCATGAACATTAGAATCATTACCAAGAAACGAAAGTAC
>NW_021201972.1:0-1273 GCF_002162155.2 Triticum dicoccoides
AGAACACACCACTCGGAATGGCTTCTCTCTTGGAACCTATCTTTGCTAGATCATCAGCTGCTTGATTTTTCAGTCGGGGTATATGATGGAGCTCCAACCCCTCGAACTTCTTCTCCAGCTTCCTCACTGCACTGCAGTATCCAGTCATGGCTGGGCTTCTCACGTCCCACTCTTTCATCACCTGATTGACCACTAAATCCGAGTCGCCATAGACCATTAGGCGACGGACGCCGAGTGAAATGGCCATGCGCAACCCATATAGGAGGGCCTCATATTCTGCCTCATTGTTGGAGGAATCAAAGTGAATCTGGAGCACATATCTGAGCTTATCTCCTCTGGGGGAAACCAGGACAACCCCAGCACCGGAACCATTCAACATCTTAGAGCCATCGAAAAACATGGTCCAATGCTCCGATTGAACTTCAGTCGGCTGCTGTTGTTCAATCCACTCGGCGAGGAAATCTGTTATCGCCTGGGACTTAATGGCTTTCTTTGCCTCAAACTTGATATCAAGGGGAAGAAGTTCAATCGCCCATTTGGCCACTCGACCAGTTGCGTCTCTGTTGTGCAAAATCTCTGATAGTGGAGCGTCGCTGACGACTGTGATGGAATGGTCAGAGAAATAATGAGCAACCTTCTTTGTGGTCATGTATATTCCATACACAAGCTTCTGATAATGAGGATATCTCTGCTTGGATGGAGTCAAGACTTCAGACAAATAATACACTGGGCGCTGAACTTTGAGAGCTTTTCCTTCTTCTTCCCGCTCGACCGTTAGCACAGTACTGACAACTTGTCCTGTGGCTGCAATGTAGAGCAACAGAGGCTCTTTGCTGATTGGAGCAGCAAGCACCGGCTGGGTGGAGAGCAGAGCTTTTAGCTCGGCAAACGCTGCATCAGCTTCTGGAGTCCACTCGAACTTGTCAGCCTTCTTCATCAGTCGGTAAAGAGGCAGTGCCTTTTCACCGAGTCGTGAGATGAATCGACTTAATGCGGCCAAGCATCCAGTAAGCTTCTGGACATCGTGCACTCGCACAGGGCGTTTCATTCGGAGAATAGTGCCAATCTTCTCTGGGTTAGCGTCGATTCCCCGTTCGGAAACGAGAAAACCGAGTAACTTGCCACCAGGAACTCCAAATGTGCACTTTGATGGATTGAGCTTGATATCATACCTTCTGAGGTTGGCAAATGTTTCGGCGAGGTCAGCGAGCAGGTCGGAACCTTTTCGTGACTTGACAACAATATCATCCATATAAGCTTCCACATTCCGACT
>NW_021201973.1:0-1162 GCF_002162155.2 Triticum dicoccoides
GTACGGTAATCCAGTTCTGGAAGTCATGCTACTAGATCATGATGAACCTACGAACTATAAAGAAGCGATGGTGAGCCCAGATTCCGCAAAATGGCTTGAAGCCATGAAATCTGAGATGGGATCCATGTATGAGAATAAAGTATGGACTTTGGTTGACTTGCCCGATGATCGGCAAGCAATTGAGAAAAATGGATCTTCAAGAAGAAGACTGACGCTGACGGCAATATTACTGTCTACAAAGCTCGACTTGTCGCAAAAGGTTTTTGACAAGTTCAAGGGGTTGACTGCGATGAGACCTTCTCACCCGTAGCGATGCTTAAGTCTGTCCGAATCATGTTAGCAATTGCCGCATTCTATGATTATGAAATTTGGCAAATGGATGTCAAAATTGCATTCCTGAATGGATTTCTAGAAGAAGAGTTGTATATGATGCAACCGGAAGGTTTTGTCGATCCAAAGGGAGCTAACAAAGTGTGCAAGCTCCAGCGATCCATTTATGGACTGGTGCAAGCCTCTCAGAGTTGGAATAAACATTTTGATAGTGTGATCAAAGCATTTGGGTTTATACAGACTTTCGGAGAAGCCTGTATTTACAAGAAAGTGAGTGGGAGCTCTGTAGCATTTCTAATATTATATATGGATGACATATTACTGATTGGAAATGATATAGAATTTCTGGATAGCATAAAGGGATACTTGAATAAGAGTTTTTCAATGAAAGACCTCGGTGAAGCTGCTTACATATTAGGCATTAAGATCTATAGAGATAGATCAAGACGCTTAATTGGACTTTCACAAAGCACATACCTTGACAAAGTTTTGAAAAAGTTCAAAATAGATCAAGCAAAGAAAGGGTTCTTGCCTGTGTTACAAGGTGTGAGATTGAGTAAGACTCAAAGCCCGACCACTGCAGAAGATAGAGAGAAAATGAAAGATGTTCCCTATGCTTCAGCCATAGGCTCTATCATGTATGCAATGCTGTGTACCAGACCTGATGTGTGCCTTGCTATAAGTCTAGCAGGGAGGTACCAAAGTAATCCAGGAATGGATCACTGGACAGCGGTCAAGAACATCCTGAAATACCTGAAAAGAACTAAGGATATGTTTCTCGTATATGGAGGTGACAAAGAGCTCATCGTAAAAGGTTACATTGATGCAAGCT
>NW_021201974.1:0-948 GCF_002162155.2 Triticum dicoccoides
GTGATTAACTATAACATATGAGGGATAGATATGATGATCCTTGAAATATTCATGATGTTTGACACCGCGAAAGTAGAAATCAAGAAGGAGCATCAATTGTTGATGGTTGGTGAAACCACTAGTTTCAAGAAGGGCAAGGGAACAAAGGGATACTTCATGAAACGGCAATTCAGCTGCTGCTCTAGTGAAGAAACCCAAGGTTGAACCCAAACCCGAGACTAAGTGCTTCTGTAATAAGGGGAACAACCACTGGAGCAGCATTACCCTAGATACTTGGTAGATGAGAAGGCTGGCAAGGTCGATAGAAGTATATTGGATATACATTATGTTAATGTGTACTTTACTAGTACTCCTAGTAGCACCAGGGTATTGGATACCGGTTCGGTTGCTAAGTGTTAGTAACTCGAAATAAAGAGCTACGGAATAAACGGAGACTAGCTAAAGGTGAGCTGACGATATGTGTTGGAAGTGTTTCCAAGTTTGATATTATCAAACATCGCACGCTCCCTCTACCATCAAGATTAGTATTAAACCTGAATGGTTTATTGAATCTCGATCGTAGTGATACACATTTTCATGCCAAAAGATATAAGATAGTAATGATAGTACCACTTACTTGTGGCACTGCCATGTAAGTCATAATGGTATAAAACGCATGAAGAAGCTCCATGTTGATGGATCTTTGGACTCACTCGTTTTGAAAAGTTTGAGACATGCGAACCATGTCTATTGGTGTATATGCATGAAGAAACTCCATGCAAATGGATCGTTCGGACTCACTTGATTTTGAATCACTTGAGATATGCAAATCATACCACATGGGCAAGATGACTGAAAAGCCTCATTTTCAGTAAGATGGAACAAGATAGCAACTTGTTGGAAGTAACACATTTTGATGTGTGCAGTCGAATGAGTGCTGAGGCATGCAGTGAATATCATTATGTTCTT
>NW_021201975.1:0-1589 GCF_002162155.2 Triticum dicoccoides
GCATCCCGTGATGCTACTTAGTAGTAGGTATTCTACTCCTGGGTTCTGAACCCGAGATTCACTCTACCTACTTCATGTGGATAGTAATTGCTAGTGCCTTTAGGATATTAGTAACCTTTGCGATAGTCCTTGAAGTCCGTGGTATCTTCTTCTTCCAAATACCATGAACTACTTATGGCAGATGTTTATTGGATCAAAAAAAATCACAATTAGAGTACTCTTGAGGAGTTCTCCATTCATAAATCGTGACTCTGCCAGTTCTACCTTTCTGCATGGGTTATCCGGAAGAAATATGTTGAACTTGGTTCAACATACTAATCTATGCATCCACAACTCAGAAAGTTATATGTTCCTTTGAGTTGTTCTCTTTAGTTGCATTCTGACCCTCGTCTATCAATTGATAGTCAAGAGTATGCGTGCGTTCGTTCATCGATGCCTATGACTCTTGTGGTCTGTCAAGCCATTCTATTCCGGAATGACTAGGAGAAACAAATTCCAGTACCTCTTCCATATCTAGGATTGGGTCAAAGTAGTTGTATTCCGCAGATCAAATGCCAATCCAGCTTTTGGTTCTGCTCTACCTTGGAGTATTACATATTTTATATCGAGATTGTTATAGGAATTGCACACCATCCCATGAACTCTTGGTACAGTGACACTTCTTTCCATCACTGTTCATTCCTCGGCCCTCGTGTTGATGCAACCGGAATACCGACAAATGAATTGTGATGTGTGAAATCAATACTGCTAGCAACTCTGTTGCTTGGTAGTTAAAGGATAATAATTTCATTCTTAGTATGTTGGTTTTCGAATCATCCTTCTAAGACTGATCGTGCTACCTAGTCCTTATTTCGGTGCACCCTTCGATTGATGAGTTAGGATCTTGTCAAGTCCTCACTCATTTGATCATATCGTCTTGCCCTCAAAAGCAAGATTGTTCTCGAGCTTAGTAACATACCGGTGGTTCGTGACTTTCCAAATATCTTCTTGGAGGTGTTACCGGGTTGTCACCTGACCGCTATGTTGAGTTCGTGATCAAGTTGGTTTCTTGTGAACCACCTTCTCTCCAAGAATCGGTGTTAGATATCCCTGAGCTAGTTGGTTAAGCTAGACAACAACTTGGAGAGTTGGAAGATAAAAGCTTGTCTGACTTAGTTCGTTCTAAAGGGATATTCTTGTGTAGTGTGTGTTGAAGAAAGATGATATCTTCATCGATTGGTCCTTGTGATCAGTTGCTGGACCTATTGTCTTATCAATCCTTTGATTTGAGTGTGGGCTATCGTCAAATCAAATCAGTACCAACGATGCTCGTAATGTTGTCTTATTCGTGGTTGATCCCTCGAGCATACACCATTATATCTTTTGGGTCTGACCAATGCTATCACTTGTTCACTTAACTATGGAATTCCTTTTAAAAGGAAACCCAGATGAATTGTTGTTGTGCCCATTGACAACATCCTTGTCTTCTCCATAATTTTGCTGAACATTAAGCTAGTGTTGGAAACTTTTGAAAGCATTTGTTCATGCTAGCTCATGAAGCATATGTTTGGATGAAGGTAGTGACTTCCTTTAATTCATGTGCATCTGAT
>NW_021201976.1:0-1557 GCF_002162155.2 Triticum dicoccoides
GTTATTGGGCCTACATGGGCCTCGAGGGAGAAGAGGCAAGGAGGCAGGAGGGGGCCGCGCGCCCCTCCCCTTCCTAGTCCGAATAGGACAAGGGAAGGGGGGCGGCGCCCCCCCCTTTCCTTCCCCTCTTCCTCCTCTTTCTCCCCTTCTCCTATTCCAACTAGGAAAGAAGGAAGTCCTACTCCCGGTGGGAGTAGGACTCACCCCTTGGCGCGCCCTCCTTGGCCGGCCGCCTCCTCCCCCTGGCTCCTTTATATACGGGGGCGGGGGGCACCCCATAGACACACAAGTTGATCTACAGATCGTTCCTTAGCCGTGTGCGGTGCCCTCCTCCACCATATTCCACCTCGGTCATATCGTCGCGGAGTTTAGGCGAAGCCCTGCGCTGATAGAGCATCATCATCGTCACCACGCCGTCGTGCTGACGGAACTCATCCCCGAAGCTTTGCTGGATCGGAGCCCGGGGATCGTCATCGAGCTGAACGTGTGCTGAACTCGGAGGTGCCGTACGTTCGGTACTTGGATCGGTCGGATCGTGAAGACGTACGACTACATCAACCGCGTTGTCATAACGCTTCCGCTTATGGTCTACGAGGGTACGTGGACAACACTCTCTCCTCTCGTTGCTATGCCATCACCATGATCTTGCGTGTACGTAGGAAATTTTTTGAAATTACTACGTTCCCCAACATTGGTATGATGTTAGAAACTCATTTCATAGCCGCAGTTAATAACACTTAATTGAGCATGATGTGTCTATTTGGTAATATTCTTGTTACATTCAAATTATGGACGCTACTAGAACAAGGTATATGCATCATATGTATATAATACTTTGTTTACTGATGACCCTAGCATCATTTTTTTAAACGTTATTGACTCTATAGTGTTTCCTTTTGCCGGTGCACAATCTCCCAATACTTTGAAGATTCCGAGGAGCGAGATCAGTGACTGCATAGAAGAAGATCTTGCACAAAGAGTTCCCAAGGTAACATTCCTGGACGTATGCAGCTACACCAAGATTGGCGCCCGTGCTGTGTAGCCATTTGGCAAGAACTGCAAAACCCTTATCAGACTTCGGTGAGTCATGCAACCTCTAGATGTCGTTCCGAAGGTTTGCCAGAATGACGACGCCCATGCTACTGCCAGCAATATTCCAAAGCTCCACCACCTCTAGATTGGAAACATGCTCATTAAGACTAAGGTAATTTAGAAGATCGCCTCTGAGTGCCATGACCTCAAGTTCTAAGATTTGTGCGGTTATCGGGACGTCGAAGATAAGCTCTTGCAAGATAGTTTCCTGGGCTGAAAACCATCGGCCCCTGTGTGGTGACTGCTATCAGAATCGCTTTAGGGAGGATTGTACCGATGACTCGGATTATGACTACATCTACTCATGCAAAAGTTCATGGACATCATGAGTATTCATCATCCGAGTCATCGGTGCACTCCTTGCAGATGTGGTTCTCATAGCAGTCTCCCATGCGGGGGCCGATGCTTTTCAGCCAAGGACTATTCTGTTGCAAGAGCGTATCGTCAACGTCCCAGCAACCACAC
>NW_021201977.1:0-1072 GCF_002162155.2 Triticum dicoccoides
ACGGTATCCAGGAGTTACACGCTCTCATGGTCGAAGGAAGAGATACTTGACATTGGCAAAGCTCTAGCAAATGAACTACACGATCTTTTGTGCTAGTCTTAGGATTGGGTCTTGTCCATCACATCATTCTCCTAATGATGTGATCCCGTTATCAACGACATCCAATGTCCATAGCCAGGAAACCATGACTATCTGTTGATCACAACGAGCTAGTCAACTAGAGGCTCACTAGGGACATATTGTGGTCTATGTATTCACACGTGTATTACGATTTCCGGATAATACAGTTATAGCATGAATAAAAGGCAATTATCATGAACAAGGAAATATAATAATAATACTTTTATTATTGCCTCTAGGGCATATTTCCAACAGTCTCCCACTTGCACTAGAGTCAATAATCTAGTTCACATCGCCATGTGATTAACACTCACAGGTCACATCGCCATGTGAATAATACCCAAGGGTTTACTAGAGTCAGTAGTCTAGTTCACATCACTATGTGATTAACACTCAATGAGTTTTATGTTTGATCATGTTGCTTGTGAGAGAGGTTTTAGTCAACGGGTCTGAACCTTTCAGATCCGTGTGTGCTTTACAAATCTCTATGTCATCTCCTAGATGCAGCTACCACGCTCTATTTGGAGCTATTCCAAACAACTGTTCTACTTGGAGCTATTCTAAATTATTGCTCCATTATATGTATCCGGTCTCTCTACTCAGAGCTATCCGGATAGGTGTCAAGCTTGCATCGTCGTAACCTTTACGACGAACTCTTTTACCACCTCCATAATCGAGAAAATTCCTTAGTCCACTAGTTACTAAGGATAACTTTGACCGATGTCCTGTGAGCCATTCTTGGATCACTCTTGTACCCCTTGACTGACTCATGGCAAGGCACACTTCAGGTGCGGTACACAGCATAGCATACTGAAGAGCCTACGTCTTAAGCATAGGGGACGACCTTCGTCCTTTCTCTCTATTCTGCCGTGGTCGAGCTTTAAGTCTTAACTTCGTACCTTACAACTCAGGCAAGAACTCCTTCTTTGACTGGTCCATCTTGAACACCTTC
>NW_021201978.1:0-1209 GCF_002162155.2 Triticum dicoccoides
ATTAACAAACCCTGTGATGCGTTTACGTGTTGATCATCAACACTCGCAGTTTTGGCCGATTCTGGCCCATTTCTTGGATTATTACTCACCATTTTGGGGTCCCAAAGCGATTTCCATAGTTAATCAACCCAAGGGTGCGCTTACATGTCGGTCATCAACACTGGCAGTTTTGGCCGATTCTAGCCCGTTTCATGGACTATTACTCACTGTTTTGGGGTCCCGGAGTGATTACCATGATTAACAAACCCTGGGATGCGTCTACGTGTCGGTCACCAACACTGGCAGTTTTGGCCGATTCTGGTCCGTTTCATGGACTATTACTCACTGTTTTGGGGTCCCAGAGTGATTTCCATGATTAACAAAACCTGGGATGCGTTTACGTTTCAGTCATCAACACTGCCAGTTTTGGTCGATTCTGGCCCGTTTCATGGAGTATTACTCACTGTTTTGGGGTCCCAGAGTGATTTCCACGATTAACAAACCCTGGGATGCATTTACGTGTCAGTCATCAACAATCGCAGTTTTGGCCAATTCTGGCCCGTTTCATGGACTATTACTCACTGTTTTGGGTTCCCGGAGTGATTACCACGATTAACAAACCCTGGGATGCGTCTACGTGTTGGTCATCAACATTGACAGTTTTGGCCGATTCTGGCCCGTTTCATGGACTATTACTCACTGTTTTGGGTTCCCGGAGTGATTACCACGATTAACAAACCCTGGGATGCGTCTACGTGTTGGTCATCAACATTGACAGTTTTGGCAGATTCTGGCCCGTTTCATGGACTATTACTAACTATTTTGGGGTTCCAGAGTGATTACCACGATTAACAAACCCTGAGACGCGTCTACGTGTCGGTCATCAACACTGGCAGTTTTGGCCGATTCTGGTCCGTTTCATGGACTATCACTCACTGTTCTGGGGTCGGAGAGTGATTTCCATGATTAACAAACCCTGAGATGCGTTTACGTCTCGGTCATGAACAGTGGCTGTTTTGGCCTATTCTGGCCTGTTTCATGGACTTACTCACTGTTTTTGGGTCCCGGAGTGATTTCCATGATTAACAAACCCTGGGATGCGTTTACGTGTCGGTCATCAATACTGCTAGTTTTCGCCGATTCTGGCCCGTTTCATGGACTATTACTCACTGTTTTGGGGACCCGGAGTTATTACCACGATTAACAAACCCTGAGACGCGTCTACGTGTC
>NW_021201979.1:0-1066 GCF_002162155.2 Triticum dicoccoides
GATGTCCATATTCCTAAACTGAAATTGAATATTCCACCATTTGAGGGTAGATATGTTCCTGATATATATCTTACTTGGGAGTTAGAAACTGAACAACGATTTACATGTTTACAATATCCTTAGGAGAGACGAGTTGCTGCTGCCGTTTGTGCTTTCACTAGTTTTGCATGTGTATGGTGGTCTGAACATTGTAGATTATATCCTATTCCAACTACTTGGGCTGCTTTGAAAACTGCTATGCGTACGCGTTGGGTTCCACCATATTATCAACGTGAATTGCTTCAAAAATTGCAGCGTTTAAGACAAGGGAAAAATTCTGTAGAAGAATATTATCAGGAATTACAAACTGGCATGATTAGATGTGGTATTGTTGAGGAGAATGAAGCTATGCTTGCACGTTTTCTGGGTGGATTAAATAGAGAGATTCAGACCATTCTAGACTATAAGGAGTATACTAATATCACTCGTTTATTCCATCTTGCTTGTAAAGCTGAGCGTGAAGTGCAGGATCGACAAGCATTGGGGCGAACTAACTTTTCTGTAGGCCGACCTTCATCATGGACACCACGTGCATCTTCTACTTCAACTGCAGCAGCACCTCCATCCGGTGCTACCTCCAGCCGTGATACAAGAAAACAGGCACAACCACCATTATCTGCCAAGAGCGCACCTGCGGGGCCTGCACAGCATTCTTCTTCTTCCATGGCATCAACAGGGCACACAAGTGATATTATTTGTCGTCGTTGTAAGGGAGGAGGTCATTATGCGAGAGAATGCAAATCTCCGCGTGTGATGATTGCTACCGCGGATGGTGGATATGAGTCCGCTAGTGACTATGATGAGGAGACTTTGGCTCTTATTACACGTGAAGAACATGGTGGAGATGATTCTGATCATGAGACGCAATACATGGCTCCTGAAGACGCTGACAGGTATGAATGTTTAGTTGCTCAACGTGTTTTGAGTGTGCAGGTCACACAAGCTGAGCAAAATCAGAGGCACAATTTGTTCCATACCAAGGGAGTTGTGAAGGAACGTTCTGTGCGCGTCATCATAGACGGAGGGA
>NW_021201980.1:0-991 GCF_002162155.2 Triticum dicoccoides
TATCGTCAGCTCACCTTTAGCTAGTCTCCGTTTATTCCGTAGCTTTTATTTCGAGTTACTAACACTTAGCAACCGAACCGGTATCCAATACCCTGGTGCTACTAGGAGTACTAGTAAAGTACACATTAACATAATGTATATCCAATATACTTCTATCGACCTTGCCAGCCTTCTCATCTACCAAGTATCTAGGGTAATGCTGCTCTAGTGGTTGTTCCCCTTATTACAGAAGCACTTAGTCTCGGGTTTGGGTTCAACCTTGGGTTTCTTCACTAGAGCAGCAGCTGAATTGCCGTTTCATGAAGTATCCCTTTGTTCCCTTGCCCTTCTTGAAACTAGTGGTTTCACCAACCATCAACAATTGATGCTCCTTCTTGATTTCTACTTTCGCGGTGTCAAACATCATGAATATTTCAAGGATCATCATATCTATCCCTGATATGTTATAGTTAATCACGAAGCTCTAGCAGCTTGGTGGCGATGACTTTGGGGAAACATCACTATCTCATCTGGAGGATCAACTCCCACTAGATTCAAGTGAGTGTTGTGCTCAGACAATCTGAGCACAAGCTCAACGATTGAGCTTTTCTCCCTTAGTTTGCAGGCTAAGAAAATCGTCGGAGGTCTTATACCTCTTGACGTGGGCACGAGCCTGAAATCCCAATTTCAGCCCTCGAAACATCTCATATGTTCCGCGACGTTTCGAAAACGTCTTTGGTGCCTCTACTTAAACCATTTAATTGAACTATCACGTAGTTATCAAAACGTGTATGTCCGATGTTCGCAACATCGACAAACGACGTTGGGGTTCAGCACACTGAGCGGTGCATTAAGGACATAAGCTTTCTACTGATCGCATAATCGCTACTATCAACTTTCAACTATATTTTCTCTAGGAACATATCTAAACAGTGGAACTAAAGCGCGAGCTTACGACATAATTTGCAAAAGGTCTTTTGACTATGTTCAGGATAATTAAGTTCATCTTATG
>NW_021201981.1:0-854 GCF_002162155.2 Triticum dicoccoides
CACTCGGAGGCTTAGCTGCAGCCTCGTGCTCGCCTAAGTTATAAAAATCCTACCGAGTGGTAAGCCAGCCTTCCACTCGGAGGCTTAGCTGCAGTCCAAGCACTCGCCTAAGTTGTAAAAATCCTACCGAGTGGTAAGCCAGCCTTCCACTCGGAGGCTTAGCTGCAGCCTCGTGCTCGCCTAAGTTATAAAAATCCTACCGAGTGGTAGAGCAACCCTCTCACTCGGAGGCTTAGCTACAGTCCAAGCACTCGCCTAAGTTGTGAAAATCCTACCAAGTGAAGAGCAATCCTCTCACTCGGGGGCTTAGCTGCGGCCCTGTGCTCGCCTAAGTTACAAAAATCCTACCGAGTGAAGAGCAACCCTCTCACTCGGGGGCTTAGCTGCAGCCCAGTGCTCGTCTAAGTGGACTAAGAATAAGTCGATTGCAGCACAGGCACCTTGCTTTGAACCTGCAAAAGACATTCCGAGCCGAAGGCAATCGTATTCAAGCGCCAAATTCAAGTTTGAATTGATATCTAAAGGAACCGAAAGTGCTCAGGCGTCAAGCCTGTTAAGGTTTGTCGGTTACAATTCCACTCGGCATACCGAGGCAAATTTAAAGCGTCGAGCCAGAAGAAGTTTTTTACCCCTCCTGTGGAGGGCTGGAAGGTGCAACAAATTCATCAAGGTCAATCCCGTCGGCGATCCGAGTGGCAGCTGCAAGGAAAGTTTCCATAAAGGATCTGAAGTCGTGCTTCTTGGTATTGGCCACCCGAAGGGCCGCCAGCTTCTCTTCTCGCGCATCTTTGCAGTGGACTCGGGCCAGACACAGAGCGACATCTGCACCACACCGAGCCGAGGACTTCTTCCAC
>NW_021201982.1:0-681 GCF_002162155.2 Triticum dicoccoides
GGGACTAAAGGGGGGCATTGGTCACGGTTTGTGCCACGAACCGTGACCAATGGCCCCCTTTAGTCCCGGTTGGTGCCACCAACCGGGACCAAAGGCCTTGTGCGGCTGCTGCGTCGAAAGTTTAGTCCCACCTTGCTAGTTGAGAGGGGTGCGCAGTGGTTTATAAGCCCCACTGCCGCACCCCTCTCGAGCTCCTCTCCATTGCAGGCTTACGGGCCTAATTGTCACTGCTATGCCTGTGGGCCTACTGGGCCTCCTGCGGGCCTGAATCCTGGCCCTTGGATGGGTTTCTAGTCGTATTCAGGCCGTGGGGGCCTAGTAGGTGGCATTTTTTTGTTTTTTGTTGCTTTATTTATTTTCTTTTATTTTTTGCTTTATTTTTTAATTCTTTATGCTTTTAGTTTCAAAAAAATTATAAAAGTTTTGTTAATGCCATTAGTTTTAAAATTTGAAAACACTTTTTTTGTTTTTTTTGTTTTCTTTGTTGCTTTATTTATTTTATTTTGTTTCTACTTACAACAAAATACTTATTGTTGCTATTTTTCCAGTTTTTTTGTTTTGTTTTCTGCATTATTTATTTTCTTTTGTTTTTGGCTTTATTTTTTATTCTTTTTGCTTTTAGTTTTAGAAAAATTATAAACTTTCTGTTAGTGCCATTAGTTTTCAAATTTGAAAACACTT
>NW_021201983.1:0-1115 GCF_002162155.2 Triticum dicoccoides
TAGGTAAGAAAACGTTCTTGCTAGAACCCAATTGCAGCCACGTAAAAGATGCAACAACAATTAGAGGACGTCTAACTTGTTTTTGCAGCGATTGATCATGTGATGTGATATGGCCAGAAGTTGTGATGAATGATGAATTGTGATGTATGAGATCATGTTCTTTGTAATAGGATTCACGACTTGCATGTCGATGAGTATGACAACCGGCAGGAGCCATAGGAGTTGTCATTATTTTTTGTATGACCTGCGTGTCATTGAATAACGTCATGTAAACTACTTTACTTTATTGCTAAACGTTAGTCATAGAAGTAGAAGTAGTCGTTGGCGTGACAACTTCATGAAGACACGATGATGGAGATCATGATGATGGAGATCATGGTGTCAAGCCGGTGACAAGATGATCATGGAGCCCCGAAGATGAAGATCAATGGAGCTATATGATATTGGCCATATCATGACACAACTATATAATTGCATGTGATGTTTATTTATTATTATGCATCTTGTTTACTTAGGACGACGGTAGTAAATAAGATGATCCCTTATAAAATTTCAAGAAGTGTTCTCCCCTAACTGTGCACCGTTGCTACAGTTCGTCGTTTCTAAGCACCACGTGATGATCGGGTGTGATGGATTCTTACGTTCACATACAACGGGTGTAAGACAGTTTTACACAGCGAAAACACTTAGGGTTAACTTGACGAGCCTAGCATGTGCAGACATGGCCTCGGAACACGGAGACCGAAAGGTCGAACACGAGTCGTATGGAAGATACGATCAACATGAAAATGTTCACCGACGATGACTAGTCCGTCTCACGTGATGATCGGACACGGGCTAGTCGACTCGGATCGTGTAACACTTAGACGACTAAAGGGATGTCTAATCTAAGTGGGAGTTCATAATTTGATTAGAACTTTATTATCATGAACTTAGTCTAAAACCTTTGCAAATATGTCTTGTAGATCAATGGCCAACGCTAATGTCAACATGAACTTCAACGCGTTCCTAGAGAAAACCAAGCTGAAAGATGATGGCAGCAACTATACGGACTGGGTCCGGAACCTGAGGATCATCCTCATAGCTGCCAGGAAACAATATGTCCTAGAAGGACC
>NW_021201984.1:0-2807 GCF_002162155.2 Triticum dicoccoides
AAAAAAATTAGGGTTAGTTCATCATATCCGAACCAAGCTGAGCCTTTGCATAATCTTTTTAGGGTTTTGCTTTGTTGAATTTGCGGTTGCATCGTCGGTCTAGTTGCTGGTCTTAGAGTCTAGTCTTTTAGAGTTTCGAGTTCTGGTCATAAGTTGTCACGCCGCCGCCGCACCATCATCATCGCCCTGCCATCTACCACCACCGCTCCGAATTCGTATCCATATACCACCACCAATCCGTGCCCATATACCACCACCGATCCATATCCATATACTACCACCGCTACCACCACCGCTGCCATATACCACCACCATATATCCACCACCAATCCGAGTTCCTTGCTTATTAGGTTTGTTTTCGGGATCCATCTAGATTCCGGTTCGTGTTTCCTTGCCGGAGTCGGGTAGCCACGCTCCGTTTAGGCCCAAAATTTTTCGAAAACGCATTTTTCAAAAAAATTTCTGGCTATCCTATTTTTAGGTGTTTCTGAGTGTTTTGAGACAGGTGCCATTATAGGAAGTTTTTTTTGACCCGTTTCCAGTTTTTGGGTCCGGGCAGTCGAAAAAAAAAATTGGTCGAAAAATTTCGTGCCCATCCTGTCAGTTTGAGCTAGGAAGAGTTTTGAGATACTCGCCATTATAGTGATTTTTCGCAAAAAAAAAGCGCAAAAAAAAGAGCGCAAAAAAAAGAGCGAAAAAAAAATTCAGAGTGTGCTTTTCCCTTGTTTACGTGCCGCGCCGTGATTTTGTTGGTGTTCTAGGCTCGCATCTCTAGCATAGTCTAGCCTAGGACCAGCACAGTACCGTCGTTGAGCGTTTATTCAAATTTGCATCTCTGAATTGATTATTGCTGACCCTTTTTGCTACCAAAGTATAAGCCTTCCCAGCTCCACATACATCTACGTCGTGCGTTTGACTCTCCCTGGTAATCGCTCTATCCAAGCTTTGAGAGTTGTGACTACAACGGTTGCCGATCACCGCCTGTTGCTGGGTAAGAACTGGTAAGAATTTGAGTTTTGCTTGACGGATTTGTGACACCCACCACCACCACTTGTTCGTAGTCTGTAGGATCATATTCTTGTGTGTTTCTATTGCTGCTAACCATGCCAGGATCACAAGCCGACGAGATTGACTGGGAGAATTTATCGAACAAGGAGCTTCATGATAAGTTTCAGCAAATGATGACTGAACAGGTGCAAGATGTGCTGAACAATTTTGAAGAGGCCATGGAGAAGATCACTGGCCTTGAGAAGACGTTCGAAACAAAGCTCGATAACAGATTTAATGAATTGCTCGCGCGTCTTCCACCACCACCACCCGCTGCACCTAACGCACCTCTCCAACAACAACAACAACGACTACCTCCACGTCGCGAAATAGACCTTCGCCGAGCGAGCCGTGTTCCTCTTGCATTTGGCCAAACTGTTGGTGCTGCTGTTGATACTTCTGTGGCTCCTGCCACTGCTGTTGCTGGTACCCAGGAGGATGATGAGTATGCGGGCGATTATGAGGATGAGGTTGATCAAAATCAGATCTACGAGCAGCCACCAGCACCACCACCAGCAGGTCGACCTCAGGTATATATTCGTAATGGTAGGCCTGCACCACCACCTAAGGTACGCGATGATGTCCATATTCCTAAACTGAAATTGAATATTCCACCATTTGAGGGTAGATATGTTCCTGATATATATCTTACTTGGGCGTTAGAAACTGAACAACGATTTACATGTTTACAATATCCTGAGGAGAGACGAGTTGCTGCTGCTGTTTGTGCTTTCACTAGTTTTGCATGTGTATGGTGCTCTGAACATTGTAGATTATATCCTATTCCAACTACTTGGGCTGCTTTGAAAACTGCTATGCGTACGCGTTGGGTTCCACCATATTATCAACGTGAATTGCTTCAAAAATTGCAGCGTTTAAGACAAGGGAGAAATTCTGTAGAAGAATATTATCAGGAATTACAAACTGGCATGATTAGATGTGGTATTGTTGAGGAGAATGAAGCTATGCTTGCACGTTTTCTGGGTGGATTAAATAGAGAGATTCAGACCATTCTAGACTATAAGGAGTATACTAATATCACTCGTTTATTCCATCTTGCTTGTAAAGCTGAACGTGAAGTGCAGGATCGACAAGCATTGGGGCAAACTAACTTTTCTGCAGGCCGACCTTCATCATGGACACCACGTGCATCTTCTACTTCAACTGCACCAGCACCTCCATCCGGTGCCACCTCCAGCCGTGATACAAGAAAACAGGCACAACCACCATTATCTGCCAAGAGCGCACTTGCGGGGCCTGCACAGCGTTCTTCTTCTTCCATGGCATCAACAGGGCACACAAGTGATATTATTTGTCATCGTTGTAAGGGAGGAGGTCATTATGCGAGAGAATGCAAATCTCCGCGTGTGATGATTGCTACCGCGGATGGTGGATATGAGTCCGCTAGTGACTATGATGAGGAGACTTTGGCTCTTATTACACGTGAAGAACATGGTGGAGATGATTCTGATCATGAGACGCAATACATGGCTCCTGAAGACGCTGACAGGTATGAATGTTTAGTTGCTCAACGAGTTTTGAGTGTGCAGGTCACACAAGCTGAGCAAAATCAGAGGCACAATTTGTTCCATACCAAGGGAGTTGTGAAGGAACGTTCTGTGCGCGTCATCATAGACGGAGGTAGTTGCAACAACTTGGCTAGCATGGAGATGGTGGAGAAGCTTTCTCTCACCACAAGACCACATCCACATCCTTACTACATCCAATGGTTCAACAACAGCGGCAAGGTTAAGGTAACA
>NW_021201985.1:0-948 GCF_002162155.2 Triticum dicoccoides
AACATGCCCTGCAAAAACAAGTTAGACGTCCTCTACTTTGTTGTTGCATGTTTTACGTGGCTGCTACGGGCTTAAGTAAGAACCAATCTCACCTACGCATCAAAACCACAACGATAGTTTGTCAAATAGACTCCGTTTTAACCTTCGCAAGGACCGGGCGTAGTCATACTTGGTTCAACTAAAGTTGGAGAGACAGTCGCCCGCAAGCCATCTCTGTGCAAAGCACGTCGAGGGAACCGGTCTCGCGTAAGCGTACGCGTAAGGTTGGTCTGGGTCGTCTCGTCCAACAATACCGCCGAACCAAAATATGACATGCTGGTAGGCAGTATGACTTGTATCGTCCACAACTCACTTGTGTTCTACTCGTGCATATAACATCAACATCAATAACCTAGGCTCGGATGCCACTGTTGGGTTTCGTAGTAATTTCAAAAAATTTCCTACGCACACACAGGATCATGTGATGCATAGCAACGAGAGGAGAGTGTTGTCTACGTACCCAACGCAGACCGACTGCGGAAGTGATGACACGACGTAGAGGAAGTAGTCGTACGTCTTCACGATCCAACCGATCAAGTACCGAAACTACGGCACCTCCGAGTTCGAGCACACGTTCAGCTCGATGACGATCCCCGGACTCCGATCCAGCAAAGTGTCGGGGAAGAGTTTCGTCAGCACGACGGCGTGGTGACGATCTTGATGAACTACAGCAGCAGGGCTTCGCCTAAACTCCGCTACAGTATTATCGAGGAATATGGTGGCAGGGGGCACCGCACACGGCTAAGGAATCGATCACGTGGATCAACTTGTGTCAACTTGTGTGTTTAGAGGTGCCCCTGCCTCCGTATATAAAGGAGCCAAGGGGGGAGGGGGCGCCGGCCAAGAGGGAGAGGCGCAGGAGGAGTCCTACTCCTACCGGGAGTAGGACTCCCCCCCCCCAATCCTATT
>NW_021201986.1:0-968 GCF_002162155.2 Triticum dicoccoides
TATCTACCCTCAAATGGTGGAATATTCAATTTCAGTTTAGGAATATGGACATCATCTCGTACCTGAGGTGGTGGTGCAGGCCTACCATTACGAATATATACCTGAGGTCGACCTGCTGGTGGCGGTACAGGTGGCTGCACGTAGTGTTGATTTTGATCAACCTCATCCTCATAATCTCCCACATAATCATCCTCCTCCGCATCAGCAGCAGGAGCCACAGAAGTATCAACAGCAGCACCAACAGTTTGGCCAAACGCAAGAGGAACACGGCTTGCTCGGCGGAGGTCTGCTTCGCGACGTGGAGGTAGTCGTTGTTGTTGTTGTTGGAGAGGTGCGTTAGGTGCAGCGGGTGGTGGTGGTGGAAGACGCGCGAGCAATTCATTAAACTTGTTATCGAGCTTTGTTTCGAACGTCTTCTCAAGGCCAGTGATCTTATCCATGGCCTCTTCAAAATTGTTCAGCACATCTTGCACCTGTTCAGTCATCATTTGCTGAAACTTATCATGAAGCTCCTTGTTCGATAAATTCTCCCAGTCAATCTCGTCGGCTTATCATCCTGGCATGGTTAGCAGCAATAGAAACACACAAGAATATGATCCTACAGACTACGAACAAGTGGTGGTGGTGGGTGTCACAAATCCGTCAAGCAAATCTCAAATTCTTACCAGTTCTTACCCAGCAGCAGGCGGTGATCGGCAATCGTTGTAGTCAAAAACTCTCAAAGCTTGGATAGAGCGATTACCAGGGAGAGTCAAACGCACGACGTAGATGTATGTGGAGCTGGGAAGGCTTATAATATGGTAGCAAAAAGGGTCAGCAATAATCAATTCAGAGATGCAAAGTTGAATAAACGCTCAACGACGGTACTGTGCTGGTCCTAGGCTAGACTGTGCTAGAGACGCGAGCCTAGAACACTAACAAAATCACGGCGCGGCACGTAAACAAGGGAAAAGCACACTCCGAATTTT
>NW_021201987.1:0-994 GCF_002162155.2 Triticum dicoccoides
GGACTATTACTCACCATTTTGGGGTCCCAAAGCGATTTCCATGGTTGTCGAACCCCAAGGTGTGCTTATGTATCGGTCATTAACACTCATAATTTTGGCTAATTCTGGTCCGTTTCGTGGACTATTACTCACGATTCTGGCCCGTTATGGGGCCCCGGTGCGATTTTCACGATTGACGATCCCCAGGGTGTGTTTGCATGTCCGGCGTCAATACTCATAGTTTTGGCGAATTCTGACCGTTTCGTGGACTATTACTCACTGTTTTTGGGTCACGGAGTGATTTGCATAGTTGTTGAATCCCAAGGCAGTTTTGGCCGATTCTAGCCCGTTTCGTGGACTATTACTCACCATTTTGGGGTCCCGAAGCGATTTGCACGATTGGTGAAATCCGATGTGCGTTTACGTGTTGTTCATCAACACTCACAATTGTTGCCGATTCTGGTCCGTTGCATGGACTATTACTCACCGTTTTCGGGTCCTAGAGCGATTTCCATGATTGACAATCCCCGGGATGCGTTTACGCGTTTGTCGTCAACACTCACAGTTTTGCCTATTCTGACACGTTTTGTAGACTATTACTTAAAGTTTTGGGGGCCCAAAGCGATTTGCATAGTTGTTGAACCCCAAGGTGCGCTTACGTGTCGGTCATCAACACTCGCAGTTTTGGCCGATTCTGGCCCGTTTCACGGACTTTTACTCACCGCTTTGGGGTCCCAAAAGTGATTTTCATGGTTGTTGAACCCCAATATGTGCTTATGTGTTGGTCGTCGAGACTCGCAGTTTGGGCCGATTCTAGCCCATTTCTTGGACTGTTACTCAGTTTTGGGGTTCTGAAGTGATTTCCACGATTGACGAACCCCGGGTTGCGTTTATGTGTCGGTCATCAACACTCACAATTTTGGCCAATTCTGGTCCGTTTTGTGGACTATTACTTTTCGGGGTCCCGGAGCGATTTTCACAATTGACGATCCCAGGGTGCGTTTGCATGTCCGTC
>NW_021201988.1:0-1292 GCF_002162155.2 Triticum dicoccoides
ACAGGGGAGGGGGGGCCAGGCGGGCTGGGCCGCCTCCTGGCTGGGCCGGCCTGCTGCTGCTGGGCTGCGCAGGGGAGGGGAGGCCCAGGTAAGCCCCTCCTTCTTTTATTTTTGTTTTCTAATTTTTCTGACATTTGTTTTGATTTAATAAATATATTAAATCATTTAATTTTATTATGCCAATTTTTGCAGGAGCTGGATATATTATTCCAGAGCTCTTTTATAAATGGCATAATTTTTGGACCACATTTCATATATATAGAAATATATTTCCAATGCAAATATTTATCGAATTAATCCAAATGGCCAAAATAAATGTCCATGGGCTCCTACAAATATTGTTTTGGTTTTTATCTCTGTCCAAAATTTTCAGAGGGCAACATGAGCATTTTCTTGGACCCTTTTGGAGAAAATTTTATTTGGGTCATTTTCAAAAATGATTCTGAGGGTTCCACCAATCCTCATTTCAAATTTAAATGAAATTTAAATATGATGCACAAATGACTAGCTAGTCTAGGTCATACCAGACTAGGGATGTGACAACTCGCCCCCACTTAACAGAATCTCGTCTCGAGATTCAGGGGTCGACGGAAAGAAAGCGGGGTACTCCATTCGAAGACGATCTTCTCGCTCCCAAGTAGCTTCTCTCTCGGAATGATGAGACCACTGAACTTTGAGAAACTTGATGTTCTGACGTCGGGTAACACGCTCTGCTTGATCAAGAATGCGAACCGGGTACTCTCGGTATGTGAGGTTATCTTGGAGATCAAGCGTGTCGTGGTCCACTCCGCGGATGGGATCCGAGAAGCAACGCCTGAGTTGAGAGACGTGGAAGACATCATGAACTCGAGAAAGATGTGGGGGTAGTTCCAACTGGTAGGCAACCTCTCCTCGTTTAGCGAGAATGCGAAAGGGACCAATGTAACGAGGAGCCAACTTGCCCTTGATACCGAAACGATGGGTACCCTTCAAAGGAGTAACCCGAAGGTAAGCTTGGTCACCAATTTCATAAGTCATATCCTTATGATGACGATCGTACTGGCTTTTCTGACGAGACTGGGCTGTTTTCAAATTCTCACGAATGATGCGAACTTGCTCTTCTGCCTCCTGGATCATATCCGGTCCAAAGAATTGTCTTTCACCGGTTTCTGACCAGTTCAAAGGTGTTCGACATCTTCGTCCATAGAGAACCTCAAAAGGAGCTTTATTGAGGCTGGATTGGTAGCTGTTGTTATAAGCAAACTCGGCGAAAGGAAGACATTTCTCCCAATCCATACCGAATGAGATAACGC
>NW_021201989.1:0-1228 GCF_002162155.2 Triticum dicoccoides
TCCTACGAAATCCCTATGGGGAGGTGGCCAACTTCCTCAATCAAGATATTATAATAACAGGTCTTCCGGCTGGGTGTGTTGGCCACGACATCCACTTTACCGGTTTTCGAGGGACCGATATTATAGTTCTTGGGAAATGTTCCAAACCATCATATCTGCCTGAGATTCAGATCTGGTTGGTGTCAGGATATTCCAGACTCATCGAGTCTAGGAAGAAAAATGAAAGTTTGCAACACAATTCGACGAGACAACGCTGCGAGATTCTCGGGGAATGAACTACGATAGTAAGCTCCAAAACATGAGCTGGTTCTGCTACAAACATGTGAACACGATGTCCCAGACAAACATGACCACGTGGTAGTCTTATAATAAAACACTACCGAGTTCAGGTGGGGAACCATCATTAATGACATCGAGGTCTCCACGCGTGGAAGTCCAAAGAGTTCACCTTGGACAGACTCCTTTATCTTTAAACAACTCAATCAGTGGCTTGGTGTGCTCGGAACACATATGGAATGAAGGTTGCAAGTCTCCAGACCACAGAATACTTTGCACGTATGCATGACTGACTTGGGATGATTCCAGAGGAAGCAAAACTAACTTTCTCAAATCCATGGCGGCAACTTTCACCAAATGCACGTGTATAAGAGGAAGTCACTTCTTACATCCGAACATATGCTTCATGAACTAGCATGAAGAAATGCTTTCAAAAGTTTCCAACACTAGCTTAATGTTCAACAACATCATGGAGGAGATAAAAATGTTGCTCATGGACTCAACAACAATTCATCCAGGTTTCCATATAAGTGGAATTCCACAGTTAAGTGAACACGGTGATAGCATTGGTCAGACCAAAGATGTAATGGTGTATGCTCGAGGGATCAACCACGAATAAGACAACATTACGAGCATCGTTGGTACTGATTTGATTTGACGATAGCCCACACTCAAATCAAAGGATTGATAAGACAATAGGTCCAACAACTGACCACAGGGACCAATCGATGAAGATATCATCTTTCTTCAACACACACTACACAAGAATATCCCTTTGGAACGAACTAAGTCAGGCAAGCTTTTATCTTCCAACTCTCCAAGTTGTTGTTCAGCTTGGCCAACTAGCTCAGGGGTATCCCCACAGATTCTTGGAGAAGGGGTGGTTTACAGGATAAACCAACTTGATCACGAGCTCAACATAACAGTCAGGTGACAACCTGGTAATACTTCC
>NW_021201990.1:0-1201 GCF_002162155.2 Triticum dicoccoides
CGGATCAGTGTCAAAGCTTGCATCGACGTAACCGTTTACGACTAGCTCTTTGTCACCTCCATATACGAGAAACATATCCTTAGTCCTTTTCAGGTATTTCAGGATGTTCTTGACCGCTGTCCAGTGATCCACTCCTGGATTACTCTGGTACCTTCCTGCCAAGCTTATTGCTAAGCATATGTCAGGTCTGGTACACAACATTGCATACATGATAGAGCCTATGGCTGAAGCATAGGGAACATTTTTCATTTTCTCTCTATCTTCTGCTGTGGTCGGGCATTGAGTTTGACTCAACTTCACACCTTGTAGCACAGGTAAGAATCCTTTCTTTGCCTGATCCATTTTGAACTTTTTCAAAATTTTGTCAAGGTATGTACTTTGTGAAAGTCCTATTAAGCGTCTTGATCCATCTCTATAGATCTTGATGCCCAATATGTAAGCAGCTTCACCGAGGTCTTTCATTGAAAAAAATTTATTCAAGTATCATTTTATGCTATCCAGAAATTCTATATCATTTCCAATTAATAATATGTCATCTACATATAAAATTAGAAATGCTACAGAGCTCCCACTCACTTTCTTGTAAATACAGGCTTCTCCAAAAGTCTGTATAAAACCATATGCTTTGATCACACTATCAAAGCGTTTATTCCAACTCCGAGATGCTTGCACCAGTCCATAAATGGAACGCTGGAGCTTGCACACTTTGTCAGCACCATTTGGATCAACAAAACCTTCCGGCTGCATCATATACAACTCTTCTTCTAGAAATCCATTCAAGAATGCAGTCTTGACATCCATTTGCCAAATTTCATAATCATGAAATGCAGCAATAGCTAACATGATTCGGACGGACTTAAGCATCGCTACGGGTGAGAAAGTCTCATCGTAGTCAACCCCTTGAACTTGTCGAAAACCTTTTGCAACAAGTCGAGCTTTATAGACAGTTATATTACCATCAACGTCAGTCTTCTTCTTAAAGATCCATTTATTCTCAATGGCTTGCCGATCATCGGGCAAGTCAACCAAAGTCCATACTTTGTTTTCATACATGGATCCCATCTCAAATTTCATGGCTTCTAGCCATTTTGCGGAATTCGGGCTCATCATCGCTTCCTCATAGTTCGTAGGTTCATCATGGTCAAGTAACATGACTTCCAGAATAGGATTACCGTACCACTCTGGTGCGGATCTTACTCTG
>NW_021201991.1:0-2505 GCF_002162155.2 Triticum dicoccoides
TACGGGTGAGGAATTTTAATAGTAATATATGCCAGTAGCCCCCGAGACTTAAAATAGTTAGAATAACTGATTTAAGGATCATTTGTTTATGCAGGATCTTACGGAGAAGAATACATGTCTGTCCCAGGAGCTTCAAGAGTGCAAGGCCCAACTTGAGGCTGCACTAGCCGCCGCAGGAGGAGGCACAAAGACTCCCTCTGGTAATACATACTTCGAAAAGATAAGTAGTTTATGAAGTGCGGCGTGTGCGTAAGTCTGACAATTGAATTGCAGAGGGTGCCGGATTGGAACCGGACAAGCAACATCTGCTACGCCAGCTGAAGGCCGGCGAGAAGGTTCTTACGAGGGTGCAGCAGGAGAGGAACAAACTCCAAGATGCCAACACCCGGCTGGGCGAAGAACTAAAAGATGTTCGGGTCCATCTGGCTGACTCCGTAAAGGAGAATCGGCGGCTTCGTCGCGGCATTTACAGTAAGTGCTTAAGAAAACTCTTTGGAAAAGAAGAGTTCGGCGAGGAAGTCGATTGACAGAAATGTGTTTGTAGGTGTGCTCACGGGTCGTCCGGCGGAGGAGATGCCTGCTTCCACGGGCGACCTTCTTCCCGAGCTGCTGCAACTACACGAACGTATTCGGCAGGCGATGAGCAGCGTCGTCCAGGCTAGCTACTGTGCGAGCTATAGTACTTGCAAAACACTCACCGAAGAGAAACGTTGGGGCTGATGAGCTCGTGGTACGCTTATACTTATCCCTTGTCGATCGACCAATAGCCGTAGCTCCTAAAATTGTAGGCTTAGCGATCGATCAGACAATAGTCGACATACATTCAGGCCTCATTTGGTTCATAGGGTAGGAAAATCGTAGCAAAAGTACAGAGAACGTGCAACACAAAATCATAGCAGTGCAGAGATGTACTCCCTCCATTCCAAAATAGGACCTAGGCGGGCTAGTTTGGCCTAGTGGGTTTCAGTGATATGACGTGGTACAGTGCCGTCCAATCTTCGCGTGTGGTAGCAGTATTGCAGGTACAGTAAGTTTTCTTGAAGAAGCGGAATTCAACGAAGTCATGATGGTTCCTTCATCCGAACAACTTACAGTGGGAAAGGTTGGGCCTGCGATACGACCGGGGTAGACCAGGATAATTTTGTGCATGGCAGGTGGACCAGGATGGTCGACGTCCACATGTCGGCGAATGAAAGTATTCTTTCCGATATAGAGGACGAGCAACGAGTATTCATTGTTTATTTATTATGAAAGCTATTTTCTCCACTGTTACTCCTTGACTTTGTCAATGCCTCTCTCTCCTCCACATAAGCGGGGACTACTTGCTATGCATGCAGTGGGCAACTGGCGTCTTGAGGGGCCAGGGCGGTGAGAGCGGGCTCCGGAAGCGGTCCGGACTCCAGCATGGCCCACCTCACATTATCACCATATATTTCTTGGAGTCTGTGCACGGCGGGCAGGCGATCTCTTCTCCCTCCCCCGTTTCTCTCTTCTTAGCCGACGCCCGCCGAGCGATTAGATTTCTGCTATCGACAGTTTATTCAATTATGGTCCCATAGGTCATTGAAATTGCAAGACAATGTGTGTCCCCTCTAGTGAGCGGTGTGCGAGCCGGACTGTCCGGGTTGCGACGCGTACGAGTCGTAAGTGTGCCGCCTTTTCCTTTAGAACTTGCGAAGCGTAAAAATTTCGCGCGATCGATCGATAGAAATCCAGAACAAAATGACGAGGGCGGTGCTTTCCCGCTCGTTAGGCGGGCTAGTTCGAGTGATATGACATGCTACAGTGCCGTCCACTTGCTCCATTTTTATGTAAGCAAGAGTTTACACTCTTACGCGGGAGGAGTGCGAAACACCGCGGATCTGATTTTGATCGAGGGATAACTGTTCCCTGCCAAATAATGGACGATTGTTAGCGATTATAGCATGATAGTTAGGGCATCTCCAGCGCTGGCCCACAAATTTACATCGGCATCTGTCCGAGGACACTGATGGATGCCATCCGATGCTGCCTGCATACCTTTCGACAACTATATGAACTAACCGGACGAAATTCATGCAAACAAAGCAAATTTCAAATTAACCAGATGAAATTCATTACATTTCGAAAACTTTTCCTACAAACTGGAAGAAATTCATTACATACTTCGCACAAACTGTACTAAACCTACTGTAAACCTAATCTAAACGATCGCCGGCGCCCGACCACCATGTCCGGCCATGAACTCGAGAAAGCTGGCCACTGCCTTTGCCTCCTCCTCATCCGCCTCGATAACCTCCTCCTCCGGCTGGAGCACAAGGTTATGAAGATTTCCGCCTCCACGTCGCCGTCAAGCGGCTAATCGGCCGCCGATGTTTACCCCACCAAGCTTGGTGTCGACTGAGTGGAGTAGCGGTGGCCTTCCCGAGACTAGAGCGGCGGCGACCTACCGTGTACTACTGTTCCTCACGGCCGGCTGCGCCCGCGCACGCGCGCTGGCTTCGTGGTCGTGGTGGCGAGGGCGAA
>NW_021201992.1:0-1420 GCF_002162155.2 Triticum dicoccoides
GGTTTTGATGAAGCCTGGCGCCGACAGGTTGAATCATTTACGCAAAAAGGTAGTGTGGGAATTAAAGTAAATGATGATATAGGTCATTACTTCCAGACACATAAAGGCCTAAGACAAGGATATCCGATGTCCACTATCCTGTTTAACATTGTGGTGGATATGTTAGCAATTTTGATAGGAAGGGCTAAGGAAAATGGTCAAGTAGGTGGATTGGTACCTCATCTTGTTGATGGAGGTGTATCCATCCTTCAGTACGCCGATGATACAATTATCTTTATGGAGCATGACTTGGCCAAGGCGAGAAATATGAAGCTTGTGTTATGCCTATTTGAACAATTGACCGGGTTAAAGATTAACTTTCATAAGAGCGAGCTGTTCTGTTTTAGTAGAGCCAAAGAAGAACAGGAGGCTTATAGGCAATTGTTTGGGTGCGAGTTGGGAGAGTTACCCTTCTCTTACCTAGGTATTCCAATCCACCATCGTAGGATGATAAACAGAGAATGGAAGTGCATCGAGGACCGATTTGAGAAGAAACTGAGTTGCTGGAAGGGTAAGCTCATGTCATACGGAGGCCGATTAATCCTGATAAATTCGGTGCTCACGAGTATGTCTATGTTTCTCCTATCGTTCTTTGAGGTCCCAGTTGGTGTCAGGAAAATACTGGACTTTTATCGATCGCGTTTCTTTTGGCACGGTGATGAGCTTAAAAGAAAATATCGGCTTGCTACATGGGATATCATCTGTAGTCTGAAAGACCAAGGGGGTCTTTTTATTGAGAATCTAAAAGTTAAGAACAGATGCCTTCTTAGCAAGTGGCTGTGGAATCTCTCATCGGAGAATGATGCTATGTGGGCTCAAATCCTTCGCAGCAAGTACCTCCAGACAAAAACTTTGTCCCAGGTCACAGTCAGGCCGACTGATTCACCTTTCTGGAAAGGACTGATGAAAGTCAAACAATCTTTGTTTAATAGGATGAAGTTTGTTATTAGAAACCGCGCTAGTACACGTTTCTGGGAGGATACTTGGCTCGGCGAGACACCCTTGGCCATTCAATATCCGTCTTTGTACCGTATTGTTCGACGACGTGAGGTGTTCGTCGCATCGGTATTTCAATCTATCCCCCTTAATATTCAGTTTCGACGGTCGCTAGCGGGCAATCGTTGGGAAGAATGGCTCTGTCTAGTTAGGAGACTGATGGAGGTTCAGCTTTCTCAACAACCCGATGAATTACGCTAGAAACTGACTAAGTCTGGAGTATTCACAGTTAAATCAATGTATATTGATGTTATTAATTCGAACTCCATTCCTACCTCCAAGCATGTTTGGGACGTCAAAGTTCCTTTGAAAATAAAAGTGTTTATGTGGTTTGTTCATAAACAAGTTATTTTAACCAAGAACAACTTGATAAAGCGTAATTGGA
>NW_021201993.1:0-901 GCF_002162155.2 Triticum dicoccoides
AATGAGAGTGGTGTGGTGAACACGATTTGGTAAAGGTATCGATGAGAGGCCATGTAGGAGTACATGGTGGGTTGTTTCATTGAAGCCGACCTTAAGCACTGAGATCTGTATGTGTGATTTAAGAATCAGCTACTACCATGCATTGGGCCCGAAACCAATGGACCCTCTCGGCTTCTTATTCACCCTAGTTCTCCGTCCAGGAGTTGCAAGTAGTTTCTGGTGTTTGTAGCCTACTGGAGGCCGTGGACAGCGCTGACCGTAGGGGTGGGCTGTGATGCGGTAGGTACGTGGCACGGTGTACCGAATACCCGTTAGGTATCTCGGGAACCCTGTTCACATCGTTCGGGGCCGTATGGGAAACCTCGGCCGGACTCCCTGCGGATGGAACCTGAATAGGTGATAAACCTGGACTGGAGGCTTAGGTGAGTAGGTAGGTCGTGGCCGACACCCACATTGGGCTTCCGCTTGAAGGTTGCCGAGTACATGTCGTGTAAACGACGGTAAGTGGTGAGAGCGTGTATGAAGAAGTACACCCCTGCAGGGTTATCATAATCTATTCGAATAGCCGCGTCCGCGGTAAAGGACTACTTGGTTGCCTATACAGTTCATAGACAAGTAAATGGAAACTGTTAAAAGCCTCAAGATAAGTGTGAGTGCCGAGGATGGCTCTTCCGTAGGAAGACGGAGGCGGATCCTCGGTAGTGTATTGAATTGGTGAGTAGTGGACTCGTGTGCGCAAAACCATTTCAAGTTGGAGTATCGTAGGATAGCCTAGCCAAGAGTCAAAGCTGGCTTGCTGCAATAACTCCACCAACCCTTTTGATACTATGCATGTATGTAGGATCTGATGTAAGTCTTGCTGAGTACCTTTGTACTCATGTTGCTATAATCTACATTTTTA
>NW_021201994.1:0-1847 GCF_002162155.2 Triticum dicoccoides
GAGTTTATACTGGTTCGGCCCCTTACGGTGAAGGTAAAAGCCTAATCCAGTTGTGATGGAATTGCTAGGGTTTCGATGACCAGGGAGCGAATCCGCTTTGCCTGGCTCTCGATCTGTTGTTTTCTTGTCCTTAAACCGCCTCCGGGTCGTCCCTTTATATACACAGGTTGACGCCCGGCGGTTTACAGAATCCCGGCCGGCTCATATTCGTGCCCGGCTCGGTTTCTACCCTTTCTTATCTTACAATACAAGTTATACATCTTATGGCGGTTTACATCTACGGTCCCTAATCCGCCTTTGGGCCTTGGGCCTTCTTGTTAAACATCCTTCATAAAGCGCCTTGCCTTCGTGGGCTTGAAATAGGAATAGCTTACTATAAGTATAATCCGTCCCCTCCTGGGCGGTTTATACTTAATAGTTATATCCCCAACATTAGGCCCCAAATTGATTTGAACTGGTTCATGTCAATTTTCAGTACTTAGAAAAATTCCTTCTTCAACACTAGCTGAAAAACCTTGTAAACCGCTGTGACGTCATCTCCGAGAGCATAATAATCCATCGTGACGTCATCTGCCATTAGCTTTGTGCAGATCCCAAATCTTTAAATGTATCTTCTTTAATGAATTTCCAAAAATCGAGGCGTCTGCATGTCTATAGATCCGTTTTGCGACCTCCTCGATTCATGTGTCTGCCGCTTATCCCTTCACCTTATAAATAGGGCCAGGGATCATTTTCACTTTTCCCCTCGTGCCTCTCAGCCTCATCGTCTTCCTCGCATCGCCCCGGCACCTCAAGCTCCGTTAGCGCCGTCGAACTTCGCCTCTGCCTCAACCTTGGCCGCTGCATCACCCTGAACGTACCAAAGAATCGCGGCGCCTCTCCGCTGTTCCTTCTGCACCAGTAAGCTTCTCTTTCCTCCACCGTAGATTCAGTTTTAGGGTTTGAACATTCCTCGGTGTTTGTCGATGTCCGTCGGTGCTCATATCAGCGATGTAGTTCCTTCGATTGAAACCTCCATATCAGCCTGCATAGCAATGGCCATAGTCCTTTTTTATCAGCGCATCACGTTTAAGCAAAAACTTCAATCTAAACCTTAATCCATTGCTTCGGTTTCCATGTTTAGGTCTTAATATATTTTCATTTTCCGACCCGTGATAGATCCAAATTTGTAATGCCAACTTGTGAAACCTGTTTTCCCCTTACTTAGCTATTTCAGATCTGTACCTTCCATACCAATGTAGGCGGTTTAACTTTAGAAAATGATAACCCGTCAGGTACCATTAGTCCCTCGTAAACCGCCAATCGCTTTATCATTGTAGTCCTGATATCATCATCCTTCGGTTTAATAATTTTGCATGCTTGAATACCTTTCGTCCCTTAACCTGCAACGCTTCATGCTTATCCACCATGAATCTTAAACCGGCACAAATCTTCCTTCAAGTTGTCAAAGAAATGGCTAAGTCTTTTTTACGCTTGTAACTGGGTTCCATCCCGGATTACGGAAGAAGATCTGAACGAATGCATTATAACTGGCGCTTTACCGAAACAGAGTGAAATCCACTGGTGAGCTGCCGGTCCACAAAATCCTCCTGAGCCCAAGGATGGCGAGATAGTTGTGTTTGTTGATCATCTGAGCCGTGGTTTTAAACCTCCCGGATCAAAAAAAATCCGTGATGTGCTTGCTAGCTTCCAGATCCACCCTCAAGATATTGGACCTAATTCTGTGTCCAATATTTGTAATTTTCAAGTGTTTTGCGAGGCTTATCTGCAAGAAGAACGGACCGTTGAACTGTTCAGGGACTTTTTCTATTTAAACCGCCGTACTGAATTTACAGACGGGCACAATA